>NC_138038.1:28965515-29225158 GCF_964106645.2 Podarcis pityusensis
TTCCTGTGCATCTACCTTGTCACTGTATTTGGCAATGTCCTCATCATTGTCATCATTAGTGTTGATGCTGCCCTCCACACTCCCATGTACTTCTTCCTCAGGAACTTGTCTTTCCTGGAGATCTGCTATACTTCAGTCACAATCCCCAAGTTGCTTGAGAACATTGTCGCTCTTGACAAAACCATATCATTACGTGCATGTGCCACTCAAATGTATTTTTTCCTCTTCTTTGGTGCCACTGAGTGCTGTCTGCTAGCCATCATGGCATATGATCGCTACATCGCTATATGCAATCCACTGCGCTACCCGGTAATTATGAGAAAGAGAGCATGTGTCCATTTCGCTGCCTTTTCTTGGGCTTGTGGCTGTCTGGTGGCTGTGGGTCATACCACCTTCATTTTCCACCTGCCCTTCTGTGACTCCAAGGTCATCAACCATTTCTTTTGTGAAATCCAGCCAGTGCTAAAACTAGTGTGTGGGGACACATACTGGAACGAAATCCAAATCATTGTAGCTGCTGCATTTGTAATACTGATGCCTTTCATGCTGATCCTTATGTCTTATTTCCACATCATTTCTACCATCTTGAGGATGCAATCAGCCCAGAGCCGCCAGAAGGCCTTCTCCACCTGCTCCTCACACCTTGTTGTTGTCTCCTTGTTTTATGGGACGGCCATTTTTATATACATACGCCCCAAATCTAGCTACTCTCTGAATGTGGATAAGCTTCTCTCTCTCTTCTATTCTGTTATTACTCCCATACTGAATCCAATTATCTACAGTCTGAGGAACAAAGAAGTGAAAGGAGCTCTCAGGAAGACAGTGTTGAAACTAATCCCGTCCAACTGATATCCTTGTTTTAAAAGCAGAGAGTTGTCTATGAGACACTGTCAGCCTGTGCAAAAATTAAAGGCTCGTGATAGAGTTCATAACAGTAATTACGATAATATTTAATTGCATGATCATATTATTTCTTTTTATTACTAACTGTGGAACATTAAAATGTACAACAACAATAGTACGGTAACAATAGACTTGCAAGATAATCTGAATCTATATAGCACAATTTTGCTCTGAAGAACAGCTGGCTCTGAAGATGTTCCTTGAGGACCATCTTGGAACCATATGTAAGTAAATTTAAGATTTTCAGAGGAAAAGTGGTGTGTAAATGTGACTAACAGAAAAATATTACAATATTCTTTTGACAGCTATTTCATTTTACTAGCAATTTAGAAAAAAATTACTAGCAATTTAAAAAAAATAAAGAATGATGGATAAATTGGAACCACTGAGTTCTTGATCACTGCCATCACATCCACCCCAAAACATACATATACCACTACTTCAGTGGCTGTTCTACTTCTGCACTTTATTTCAATATAATCACATTTTTCCATAGAGACATTATTCCCTATTTATTTTAAATAATGTTAACATTCATTTAGAGTTTGTGCTCAAGACTGCCTTCAGTCTTTTACAGTCTGGTAACAATGCGGTCTGTGATGAAAATACAGAGTTAAATCTCAGCTTCCCTGTACAACCATCAAGCATTATTATTATTTTTAGCAGGTGCCAAAAAGAATACAGTGAAAACACCTGCTAGATATCCACAGACAATTATAAATGGCCTTTAGTAAATGTCTGGTTATATTTTTTAAATTATAAAACTGTTGTGCAGCACAGAGGCCTCCAAAAGTAAAAGATTTTAAAAATATGATTAACTCCCTTATAATTATCGCAAATGTGGTGAGTGAGGTTTTCTTAATTTCAAAGCTCCAGGGATTTCTTGATACAACTTCTGAATTGTAAATAATAGACAGAATATCAATTGAAAATAATAGTTATTAAGGCCATGACATCTGTTATTAGTAAGTGCTCTTTGCCCTTGAAATGCAAGGATGAGCATGAAAGGGCTCCACCAAAATGAGGGTGAATAATGTCAGATCAGATGCTCAGGTCTACAACGTGGAGTATAATTTCAGCTGTTTGTACACATGAATGGATGAATGATTGAGTCATTGACTAAACTGCTGTGATCCAAAATGCTGTTCTTGCTTCTGCTCCTTCTGTTGCTGCCACAGGCTATCAGTGACAACTTCAAGGGGAGCCATGGAGGAGACAACAATTGCTACTTTGATTATTATAAGCCTAAAAAGCATGTCATTGGGGGAATTTTATCACTGCATGCTAGTTTTTATTCACATGAGAACTTCACGATTATACCCATGTGTCTCAAGAAAAATGTGTTTCAGTAAGTCTGTGCTTTATTTGAATGTAGGGCAAATATGTAAATTCCAAGTCTGATGCCGTAGTAACAGCATTGAGTAACTTTTATCTCTTCATACTCCCACACCAAAAGAAGAGTCCTTTGAGATTTTGCGTAAGGGTATGCAGTGGAAGACAGGAGTGCCTGGCGTGTTCTGGTCCAAGGGGTCACGAAGAGTCGGACACAACTAAACGACTAAACAAAAACATGCAAGGAAATGTGATACAGTAACTCTGTACTTTATTAGGTTATGGAGCAATCGGAAGGATTCAAACAGGATTGTCACAGTAACAGTGCCAAGTAACTAAATCAAAGGGATAATAAGGTGTTGAGAAATAATCTCTTAAATCTACCCTGCCCCGAGATTGGATAGTTCATGCTAACCAGTGTGGAAGAGTGCAGGCACATTGTGATAATTGTACACACTGCAAAGTGACTGATGTCTATGCATCCAGATTGCATTTCAATTCATGTTCATCACATAACTTCCAGAGGAATATTTACCTTTGTTTGTTGCAGCAGCAGCAGCAAAGAGTCCTAGTTCACTTAAAGACTAACATTTATTCTGGCCTAAGTTTTCATGAACTAAAATTCATGTTCTCTTCAATTGGTTGAACCCAAGGCAGCATATAAAGGCACAGTGGCTTTATGACTGCTCTGTAGCTGAGCAATGATTTCCCTTGAAACTGTTTATTCTTCAGACCCTCAATCCTGACACTGAGGCTGGATGTCAACACATCAAAAAACCATTTCTGGAAAACATGTTTTGAACCTTATAATGGGAAATCACATTGCCGAAAGGTCAAATTCTACATCGCCATATGGTTTCACAGTGGTATAACACATTTAAAATGATTTTTTAAAACTAATGTAGCTGAGTCCTGTGTGTTAGCTTTAAAAAAAAATGCTTTCAGGCAAAGTAACTGAAAACCATTCTCTTCTAGCTGGCAGGATTTAACTCAATAGAAAGTTAAGCCAACTGATGTTCGATTTTTTTTTTTTTACTGTACTGTTTTTCTGATTTTTCCTGGATTTCAAAAGCTATAACAATGAACAAATAATCCTGAAATTATTTCCTTTTAGGCCCCTGCTGAAGCGCTTCCAACATGTGTTTGCTATTGTTTTTGCTATTGATGAGATCAACAAGAACCCAAAACTCTTACCCAATGTTACCTTGGGGTTCCACATCTATGACAATTTCAACCTTGAAATGATGAGCTATGATATCATCCTGAGCCTTTTGTCTTCACAAAAAGAAAGTTTCCCTAATTTCAAGTGCGGGAAGAAACCCCAGATTTCAGCAATTGTTGGAGGGCTAAGATCTGACACTTCCATGCAGATAGCCAACGTCTTAGGCCTTTATAAGATTCCCCAGGTGGGAATGTGTGTAGGGGACATTAAATCATATTCGTCCAAGGAAAGCAGGGGGGAACTCTCATTGAATCTGTGTAAGGGTTGGAGATCAATACAAACACCATGTGCTGCTTTCTAGACCTGAAAGTTTCAGTGCTGCTTTTTCTTCTTGGCCTCCCCCCCCCCTTCTCCTTTCTTTTTGTGGAGTGGGTGGGTCTATCAAGTTCTGACAGACTTTAAAAGTTACATTGTATATCAAATATTTGATTTACTTGTTTGTTCAGCATAGACAAGCTGAGTTCCCAGTTGAGTTCTGCATGTCCTCAGATTGAGGGGGAAATAGCCATTTCTGTTATTTCATATGCACACACTGGTGCTGATGCTGTCTAACAGCAACTTTATGCAGGTGAAAACACCTGAAGCATTTTTCTGCCACTATTTCTGTGATATGACATGAATGAGCCTCCCTGCTATAAAGGAAGCAGAGAAACCCTTTTTAGGCTGGGGAAATAAACGTAAGGGCACAGTAGCTGGGTTGAACTATGGGGACTTGATTAATTCCAAGCATAAACAGAACCTGCAGAGGGAAACAATATTTCTGTTCCACATGGTGTTCCAATCAGATTCTTCTTCCCATCTCTTCCTAGGGGACTGCAAAAACACTCCTTAGGTCAACCAGGAATGCAACTCTGAGAAGAAATGTTGTTTCAGGTGTAGATATGTCCACTAATGTCAAGAGTATTAACTTGATATTGCAACTGATGGTGTTACCAGACAATCACCATCATTCTATTCTTCCTTTTGAAAATTTGTATTTTCAGTCCCAACCCATTTCTATTTAAAATTTGAGATATGGCAGTGACAAACACTGTCTGAAGGCTTTCAGCTGGAAAACAATATTCATTGAGCCATTCATTCTTCATCTGCATGTCCTCATAATGAGGGGGAAATAGACATTTTCTGTTACTTTAGAATTGGTCAATATTTACCGTATTTTTCGCTCTATAAGACGCACCAGACGACAAGACGCACCTAGTTTTTGGAGTAGGAAGACAATAAAAAAAATATCCTGAATCTCAGAAGCCAGAACAGCTGTGCAGTGAAAGCAGCAATCTCTCTTGCTGTTCTGGCTTCTGGGATAGCTGCGCAGCCTGCATTCGCTCCATAAGACGCACACACATTTCCCCTTACTTTTTAGGAGGGAAAAAGTGAGTCTTATAGAGCAAAAAATACGGTATATTTTTTTTCCTTGAGAAGTTTTTAACATAGTGAATGAAGAGAGATAATAATTCAAATATGATGAAGGAGCTGCTGCACGTTAGAGTGGCTTTGAAATAAGAATTTGGATAGAAATTATAATCTTCATGTGAAAAGTAGCAATTTTTAAATTCCACCATACCCTATTGATAATTCAGAAGGCATCGCAGCAGAGATTGCTGGAGGAGATGAGTCATTGGCCTCCATTTTTCCATGTTTGCTCTTATCTCTTTACTTAGTGTCTCCCCATTCATACTAAAAAGGAAGATTAGCAGACAAGTAGAAAGATAAGAAGAGAAAGTTAAAAAGGAGTCTGGCAGGTCCTTCTTATCTGCTTTTTCAGAAGAATATTTTTCTGTGAAAAATTCAAACTTATACTAAGAAAGAACCTGTTTTACTGGGACTAGTTTTGTGTGTGGTTAAGCTCTTGTGTCTTTTTCAGAACTGCAAAAAATAAAAATGAAAAAAACCCATTATGTTCTTTCTTACATAGCTCAGTTATAGTTCAGTTCACCCAGCACTAAAGGATAAACCTCAGTTCCCCTTTTTCTACCAAATGGTTCCAAATGAAGTCTCTCAGGATGAAGGAATAGTGCACTTGATAAAGTATTTTGGATGGACATGGGTTGGACTCATTGTATCCGATGATGACAATGGGGCTGAGTTTGCACTACGCTTGAAATCAGTGTTCAGTAGGAATTACATCTGCATTGCTTTCGCAGAAAAGGCACCACATGTCGCCTTCAGTGGAGTGAATGAATATGGATATAACTTTCATTATAAAGAAGAGGATTTGTTTGCCCTTAGCGTGACCACAGCCAATGTGATCATTGCATATGGAGACACTTATGCCATGAAGGTTTTTCAGTTAACATTATATCTACATCAACCATTCAAGAAGACACCCTTAGAGAAAGTTTGGATCATTCCAGCTCAGTGGGACTTGACCTCAGCCTTTTTGCTAAAAGAGTGGGATTTCAAAATCTTCCATGGTTCCTTGTCCATGGCAATCCACAGAAAGGAGGTACCAGGATTCTGGAGCTTTCTCCAGAACTTCAATCCTTACCAGCACCAAAATGACCTTTTTATCCAACAATTCTGGTATGCTATGTTTCAGTGTTCAATTTCAAATTCATTTGCGGCTGAAGTAAATATCAATCTCTGTTCTGGGGAGGAAATGCTGGAGCATCTTCCAAATACTATATTTGAAATGAGTATGTCTGGTGAGAGCTATGCTATCTATAATGCCATCTATGCTATGGCACATTCTTTACATGTCGTGTACTCTTCTAGACGGGTGTTGATGGGAGAGGCACTCAGATTGGACCTTTGGAGAATGGAACAATGGGAGGTAATGTCAGATGAGATAACCTCAAGTTATTTGCAAAGGTGTGCTGGATCTTGTCTTTGCATTTTACAGATGGGCTAAAAAATTGCACACTCAATTGTGTACTCATGTTATGTTGTGTAGGCTGCCCTGTACACCTTATGAAGCCTTCTGTGTATTTTATCGATGCTCCTTTTTTGTTAAAAATAACCAAATAGAGATCATACAGTTCTGCATATGGTATTATTTATTATTAACTTAGAACCTTGTGGTATGTGTGGGAATTTATTTTTATGTGATACTTCCTCTTAGTTCTGCCTGTAAAGTGCAGACTGTGCCTGGACAGCACAGAGGAAACTAAGTGCTGATAAGCTACAAAGTTCATGTCTCGCAATTTATTTAAAAATTCAGTATACATAATTATTACACAATTGAGACAGTTGTGGAACTCAGTAGGACATACTTTCATTGGTCATCTCTTTTTGTTATTCTGTTCCTTCTCCCTCTTCCCTCCTTGTGTTTTGCAAACACATTTTATTTCCTTTCTCTATTTTCATTTTATTTCCTGGAAGCATGAGTCAATGGTGTGGAGCACTAGTGAGGAAGAATACTAGGTTTCACCTGGAAAATCCTAGTAAAATAGATATATTCAACACCTAAGGGAAAATGTTGCACTCATTCTAGGGTGTGTGTTTTTTTAATTAATTGATTTATGAATACACAATTAAAAAGCAGCACTGAAAAATTGTGTCATCTTTGCAATTTAGGGAAGATTACAACTCAATAATAGTTAGACCATTCCCCCCTGCCATCAAACATGCATTTCGACATGATAACTTAATTATTGTAAGCACTGAAATTTATGCATCGCCTTGCCAGGAACATGCTTGCAAACATTTTCTCTATTTGGTAAATTCTGAAGTTCTGCATTTTCATCTAGCTTCACACTTTTTTGAGAAAAATCTGTTTTAACAACAGTGCTGGAGATGAGATATATTTCAATGAAAACTTGGAATCATCCCTTGGATATGATATTCTTAACATGGTTACTTTCCCCAACAATTCTTTCACCAAAGTAAAAGTTGGAACAGTAGTTTCTCATGCTTCCTCGGATCAAAAAGTTTACATGAAGGAATGTGACATTATATGGCCCAACAAATTCAACCTGGTAGGTACTCCAGTGTGTAATACCTTCAGATTTGCATTTTCTTTTCCAGTCATCTATGTTTGAAACTTGTCATTTTGTTTTAAAGATTGCTGCACATTTTGTGTACATGTTCCTTTGAGGGGGAAATTGTTGTATGATCTACCCCAGGATCTGGAAGGTTTTCTATGAGTTCTTGGAGATTTTCCTATCATATATTTTGGCAATTTGGTTAAACCTTTGGTCAACTTCTGAAATTAGGAAAGCTGATGCAATCATATTTAGCATCCTAAGTGTTTCCCTGATATTTTGAGGTCTGTGTAATCATGTAACAGGGAGCGTTAGAGCATTTTTGTTGGAAAACCTGTGAAGTGTACAACTAAACAGAGGCTGCAATCTACTTCAGGGTACAATGTCTGTTGATGGTGGAAAAAATATATAGAAGCCTTGCCCACAGCCATTGCTTCACCGTTTAATATATTGGGTTGTCTGGAATAACTAAAAATGTCCCCTGGTTTTCTGATAAAGCAGTAGAAGCTAGCCAACGTAATGAATAGAAGAAGTATTTAATAGCTACCGTATTTTTCGCTCTATAGGATGCACCAGACGATAAGACACACCTAGTTTGGGGGGGAGGAAACAAGAAGAAAAAAATTCTGAACCCCAGAAGCCAGAACAGCAAGAGGGATCTGGCTTGTGAGATAGCCTTTTGCTGTTCTGGCTTTGGGGACAGCCTATGAAGCCTTTGCAGGGCAGCGCTGTGCCTTCACCCCACTGCCCTGCGGAGGCTTTGCGCACCCATCCCCAAGCTAGAACAGCGAGATGGAGCACTGCACAGAGCTCCGTCTCCCTGTTCTGGCTTTGGGCTTAGCTGCGCAGCCTGCATTCGCTCCATAAGATGCACACACATTTTCCCTTACTTTTTAGAAGGGAAAGAGTGTGTCCTATAGAGCGAAAAATACGGTATATTAATTAGGGAAGGTGTGATTACATTCCATCTGAAAAATGTGATAGCACTGACTTCAGAATGTATGTGGCAACTTTCAGATGAGTGTCAGCTTACCTTTAAAGATGTGGCATGTGAGTTCCCCACCCCTTTTTAACAAGAAGAAAAGCTAAAGTGTTGACTAACTCTCCCTCTGTTGCCCTTTGGAATTTGAGATATTTGAACACAGTGTTTACCATTACCAGTCCTATTTAGTTACCTATTTGGACATTTGGACTGCCTGCATGAATCAATACTTTTGAATTTGGATTGATGGAGTATTCCGCCCATTGGTGATGTCAATGACAATGTTATTATCATTTTTTTTTTATTTTTCTTATATAGAAAGAAAGAAATTATAGAGAGAATACTAAATGTTAATTCTGTTATAACAGGCACTGGAAACCTCAGATCGGAGGGCTGAATGTGATTCCTGGGGCCTTATTGCAGTTGTTGTCCACCCTCCTATAAAAAATATTGACATGCTTTAATACATTACAACATTCATTCACACCTAGCATTTTCTGCTATGTTGGAATTGGTATATTTTGCACAAGTCTGTGTTCTATTTTATCATTCACTAATGCAGAAATATACTGTATGTATTTACACATTTCTTTACATAACACACAATAGACACGTACGTCTCAGCTGTCAACTGGTATTTATAGATCAATGACTTTCCCTGCATGTTCCCCTCTGAAGTTAATGAATTTAAAGCACCCTTTTAGTCTCTTGCAGCAAAACCAACAAAGAGTCTTGAGATACATTAAAGGCAAAGTGAATGATGTGAATAGGAAATTTTATATCTATACAGTGGTACCTTGGGTTACATATGCTTCAGGTTACATACGCTTCAGGTTACAGACTCTGCTAACCCAGAAATATTACCTCGGGTTAAGAACTTTGCTTCAGGATGAGAACAGAAATCGTGCAGCGGTGGCACAGCCGCAGCAGGAGGCCCCATTAGCTAAAGTGGTGCTTCAGGTTAAGAACAGTTTCAAGTTAAGAACGGACCTCCAGAACGAATTAAGTTCTTAACCCGAGGTACCACTGTATATGCCAGGGCTTTTATGGGGTGGGTGGATAAACAAAGTTTAAACCATTGAATCAAAATCCAATTATATTGATTTAAACTGCATTCCCTTGTATTTTTTGTTAGACAGTACCACATTCTTTATGCAATGAAAGATGCCATCTTGGATATCACAGAAAAGTCCGTGAAGGAGAACAATCTTGCTGCTATGATTGTTTCAAATGTGCAGACGGGACAATTTCAAACCAAGTGGGTACGTGATTCAAAAATCTCTACATTCTAATTTCTGAAAGAAACTGCATCTAGTATTCTTTTCAAATAGTCATGCCATTCTCCATTATTTCATCTTCTCATTTAATACTCAAGGTGCTATCTGTAACCCACAGGAAAACCAGATAGTGCCCCAGAGTTAGATCTGAAAGCATATCAGGCCAACATATTGCTGAAGCTCAGCAAAACTGGGTTTGGTTTGCAGCTGGATTGGTGAACAGCTGCACTTAGGGTTTCATGATGTCATGAATGTGTGTTATGAATTCCAGAAAACAAATGCATGGATTTTATTTTACTGGTACAAGGTTAGTTAAAATAAACATTTAATTGAGTGGCAGGAACAAGATTTGGAATTTAAGGGACTACAAATTATTTTGCGCATTTTCATCCTATAGGAAATTGCCATTGGGGAAAAAAATAATTACCCTGCACTTCAAAACAGTTTAGTGTCAGATTGACAGTAAAGTATACAACTGGATAATGTAGGATATTACCTGTTCAAGGGTAGGATTGCCATATGTCCAGGATTTCCTGGACATGTCTTCTTTTTGGGCACCAGCACACCCATGTAGGTGTATTTTATCATTTTACCCAAAATGTCTGGGTTTATTTATCTCTTTACCTATTTATCTATTTACCTATTTATCGATTAAAATAAATGCGCCAGCTGCCAGTGCTGTCAAGAAAGGAGAATCAGGCACAGGTGTGAAACTTGGAGAGGGAGGGCAGGGGCACCAGGAAAGCGCACGGGAGTGGGCAGGGCTCGGGGGGGCGGCGGCATAGTATTGCATACACGCTTGGAGTGCGCTCAGCCCCCCAGGTCACCTTGTGGGTTATGTCCCTTGCAGGCAGGTCACTGATTGCCCGCTCACCCCACCACTGCTAATCACTCACTCACTAATCCCGCTGCTGCCAATTGCCCCCTGCCCACCCATTCACCCAACCTTCTGCCTCGCATCACGGCCGACCTACAAATGTGTCTGGGTTTTTGCTTTCTTTTTTTTAAATATGGCAACCCTATTCAAGGATGATACTTCTACAACAGCTCTGTGCTGGTTTTGACCGATTAATCCAGGGATGGCTCTCTATATGTTGTTGGACTGCAACTTCCATCAGCAGTAACTATATGGTAAATGGTCAGGAATGGTTGAAGCTGTAATTCAATTAAGAAAAGCTGGAAGGCAACAGGCTCCCCCTACCTGCATTAATTCCACCATCCTTGTAAAGTGTTTTACTCATCTGAAAGCACTCTGTTTTGGTTTGGGTTGCTTTCAGATCAAGGAGTCATCAAAAAATAGAAAGCATGCAATCACATGGAGCAGGTTGGCCATATTACATAAGACATTTAAAAGAGGTATGTACCTGTTATTCAGACGGTATATTTATTTCTTACAGATGCAGATAAGTGTGAAAAATGTCCAGAAGATGAACATCCAAACAACAATAAAAACAGATGTATCTCTAAAGTCATAACTTGTCTAGTCTATGATGACATTTTAGGAATCAATTTGGCTTCTGTGGCAGTCTCTTTTGCGCTGTTCACAGTCCTGGTGCTTGGAACCTTCATCAAACACCAGAATACCCCCATTGTCAAAGCCAACAATCGGGACCTTACCTACCTTCTGCTAATCTCCCTTTTGCTCTGCTTCCTTTGCTCTTTGCTGTTCATCGGACGACCCAGCAAGGTGACCTGCCTTCTTCGACAAGCAGCATTTGGAAACATATTCTCTCTTGCACTTTCCTGTGTTCTGGCTAAGACCATCATTGTGGTTGTGGCATTCATGGCAACAAGGCCCGGAAGCAAGATGAGGAAATGGGTGGGGAAAAGACTATCCAACTATTTTATCCTTTTTGGCTCTCTTGTTCAAGTTGGCATCTGTTCTGTCTGGCTATTCACTTCTCCTCCATTCCCAGACCTTGATATGATCACACAGCCTGAGGAGATTGTGTTGCAATGTAATGAAGGCTCAGATGCCATGTTTTACACGGTCCTGGGCTACATGGGTCTTCAGGCCAGTGTCAGCTTCACAGTGGCCTTCCTAGCCAGGAAACTGCCTGACAGTTTCAATGAAGCCAAGTTTATCACCTTCAGCATGTTGGTCTTCTGCAGTGTCTGGATATCTTTCATTCCAGCCTATCTGAGTACCAAAGGCAAATACATGGTGGCTGTGGAGATCTTCTCCATTCTGACCTCGAGTGCCGGGTTGCTGGGATGCATATTTGTCCCTAAAATGTACATCATTATTTTGAAGCCAGAAATGAACAATAGGGACCAATTCTTTAAGAAAAAAGAATTTCATTAGGCTTGCCATATCTTGAAGAGCAAAAAGGAGAACAGCCTGAGCCACTGCTATCCTGAGCCAGGAAAAGAGGTATGTGGATGCACAGGGCTGTTGCTCCACCTGTGCACCTCTTTCCCCAGCTCAGGCTGGCAGTGGTTGCAGCATGCAGAACAGCTCCAAGCCCAAGCTCCAAGTCCAAGCCCAAGCTGCCCAAGCCTCCCGAGCCCGAGCCCCAACCCCCTGACATTTCCTTTAAAATGTAAAAATCCACCTGGAAGGGCATGTTGGACACATCCACGTTTTCCTGGACACGTTGCAACCCTAATTTTATTGAACCATAGAGAGAATTATTTTGCAGTGATTCCAGTTGCTTCCAGCAATGAGCAGCAAGTCAGCAAGACATAGCCCAGAAGTGGACTATATAATGCTTTTGCTGAGCCTTATAACCTCCTATGCGCTTATCTGAGAATAATTAGCTTTTCAGAATAAAAACTGTGTGAGCAGCAAAATGTTTTTCATTTCATTTTCAGTGCCATACTTCCTGACTATCTGCTTAATTGACAATTTATGTCTCATTAAATGGAATGTATGATTGGAAGCAATAGGGATTATTTGGTACTGCGGAGGGGAGATAATCAATGTTAGGATACGATCTCCACCCACATCTATGATATTGTTGGATCTCATTTTATATCAGCCTAAAACCATACTGTAGAGATGGAGAAGATGCAGGAGATGACAATAAATGGTTACATCTTCCTTGGTCATCTACCTTATGAGAAAAGTGCCTGTGAAGGCAGGCCCCTTTAATTTCAGGAATAGGGACTGCTTTTGCGGAAAACTGAAGCAGATAGGGTGGCATTCAATACTAGTTCTAATCTGTGAATTGTGTTATATTACTTGTGGCTTGTACGAGTCCGCTGTTTTATTTGATTTGTTTTGTTGTGTTGTGCTTTATGATGGGCGTAAAGCCGAATAAACATTTGAAACATACTAGTTCTAATCAGAGTGGACCCCTTTAGTTAATAGACAAGACTAACATATTAATTCATTTCTGTGGGTTTACTCTGAGTACACTACCATTAATTTTTGTTGTTCTTTAGTCGTTTAGTCGTGTCCGACTCTTCGTGACCCCATGGACCAGAGCACGCCAGGCACTCCTGTCTTCTACTGCCTCCCGCAGTTTGGTCAGGCTCATGTTTGTAGCTTCGAGAACACTGTCCAACCATCTTGTCCTCTGTCATCCCCTTCTCCTTGTGCCCTCCATCTTTCCCAACATCAGGGTCATTTCCAGGGCGTCTTCTCTTCTCATGAGGTGGCCAAAGTATTGGAGCCTCAACTTCACGATCTGTCCTTCCAGTGAGCACTCAAGGCTGATTTCCTTAAGAATGGATAGGTTTGATCTTCTTGCAGTCCATGGAACTCTCAAGAGTCTCCTCCAGCACCATAATTCAAAAGCATCAATTCTTCGGCGATCAGCCTTCTTGATGGTCCAGCTCTCACTTCCATACATCACTACTGGGAAAACCATGGCTTTAACTATACGGACCTTTGTTGGCAAGGTGATGTCTCTGCTTTTTAAGATGCTGTCTAGGTTTGCCATCGCCTGTCTCCCAAGGAGCAGGCGTCTTTTAATTTCGTGACTGCTGTCTCCATCTGCAGTTATCATGGAGCCCAAAAAAGTAAAATCTCTCACTGCCTCCATTTCTTCCCCTTCTATTTGCCAGGAGGTGATGGGACCAGTGGCCATGATCTTCGTTTTTTTGATGTTTAGCTTCAGACCATTAATTTAGTTAATTCATTTCTTATGTTTAACAGTATTATCCTATTAGAGCAGATTTATAACCAGTGTCGACAAACATTGAAATACAGGATTGCAAGTTGAGGCTTCAGTTGCAACCCCACTTACCTAAGAGTGAACCACACTGAATCCAATTGTACTTACTTCTGAGAAGATATTATAATTATAATTATTACTATTACTGTTATTATTAATACCCCACCCATCTGCTTGGGTTTCCCCAGCCACTCTGGGTGACTTACAGCATATATAAAACATAGTAAAATATCAAACATAACAAAATCCCAATACAGGGCTGCCTTCAGATGTCTTCTAAAAGTTATGTAGTTGACATCTGAAGGGATGTTCCATAGTGAGGGCACCAGTACTGAGTAGGCCTTAGGAGTCCACTGTTAGGAGTCTGCTGAAAATCTCTTTAAATTCATTTTTAGAAACCCCAAAAAACAAGGGTGAAGGGAGGGGAGGGCATCAATCAGCTGCTAGGGTTGGCTGAGCAGAAGATGACAGAGGCTGTAGAGGAAACATAAGGGAATGGTGCTGTCTTTTCACTGAGAATCAGGCTTCACCTCCGTAGGTGAGAGTAGGATGCCTACTATGTTTTCATCTTCAAAAGCTTGTTAGGACATCTCTGTTATTTCTCTCAATTTCTGAATTCCTTGTTTGGCTCCTGAACTCTTGTCTCCTACTCCTTTATCTGCTGCTGAACCTGTACAGTGGTACCTTGGTTCTCAAACTTAATCTGTTCCAGAAGTCTGTTAGACTCCCAAAACCGTTTGAAAACCAAGGTGCAGCTTCTGATTGGCTCCAGGAGCTTCCAGCACTCAATCAGAAGCTGCAGAAGCTGCATCGGATGTTCAGCTTCCAAAAAACATTCACAAATAGGAACACTTACTTCCGGGTTTGCGGCGTTCAGGAGCCAATTTGTTCTGGAGCCAAGCCATTCAGGAACCAAGGTACCACTGTACTGTTGAGCCTATACTGCTACTTGCCTGAATAAAGATCTATTTTACTCATAAGTAAAGTATTCTGTTGTTATATTTTTAGACAATGAGTATGGAGAGAGAATGAAAGGGGGAAAGTGGTGTTTGAAAGCAACAGGAGGCATCTGAATAGATTGGGAAGAAAACATTGGGTTAAGCTTTGGGTTGTTCGGTTTTTTGAAAAGATAACCTATATTTGCTTGCCTAGATACTATTTTCTCATCATTAAAACACATGAATACATTTAATTCTCACTAGGCTAAATTGTTCAAAACCCAAGAGACATGCATTCTTGGAGATACTAATCCTACTAATAAGAATTGATATAGCAGCCAGTGCTCACTGCTTTGGAATAAAAGGACACAGCTTATGATGATTTCTTCTATAGTTTATTTCATTGCATGTTGTAAACAACTATTATAACATATCTGGATTCATTTACAATAGTCCTTGTTTATGAATTTGTTTTTTGACAATAGACACAAAGTCAAAAACAGAACTCCAAGTGACAATTTTAAGCCTGTACAGTAAGTCTGTTGCATTTTTGGTTTCAGTGTGTTAATTTGGTTTGCAGTGACTCAGATCTGGGATTTAATTTCATTTTTATCATTATTGCTATTGTCCCCCCCCCCCCCCATCAAGATGTTTGTCCTTCATAGCCTAGTGAGATGAACTTATTTATTTATTTAAAAATAATAAAATTAATCTAAATATATCAGTAAATAGATGGGTAGCCGTGTTGGTCTGCCATAGTCGAAGTAAAAAAATTCCTTCCTGTAGCACCTTAAAGACCAACTAAGTTAGTTCTTGGTAATACCAAGAACTAACTTAGTTGGTCTTTAAGGTGCTACAGGAAGGAATTTTTTTATATCAGTAAATGTTAGGCATTCAAATTGCCTAAGGCTAAGAAACTCCAGATGCAGTCCAGCCAAAATAAGTGTATGGTTAACTTCCTCCTACTGAAATCTGAGCGAAGGAGAAGAATTATATTGTAATATATCCTGGCATGAGCAGGGTTAGAATCCAGCACTTGTCTGGTTTTGCTGAGTGGTTCCTAGCATAGCAAGGCTATGACAGCATAACTCCCCATTCCTGGCTTAGCTGGAGATACACTGCTGTATCTACCCCGCCACAGCTCGGCTGGAATCTAGCCAGGTGAGCCAAGCCCAGTAGATCTTAAGTCAGCATAAACAGTGAAAAGGGTTATTCCAGGGCATTCCAGGACCAGTGGGGAGGATGAGGCTAAATCCTAGGCCAGCTTGATCACATGACTTGGCAACCTTGCAAAAGTTAAGCCGGCAAATAGGGTGGTGTAACTTAAGCCCATCTCCTGCACGGAGTTTGGATCTGGTGAAACCTACACCAGTTTAACTTATGCCTGGCTTACTTTATGTCAGTTTCTTGTGCATAGGGTTGTTCCTAAAGACAACTTTAGTTTGATTATATCACCCCAAATATTTTGTTTTAATTGCAACACATCACTTCTCCTAATAATAATATTCTGGTGTCTCAATAAACTTGCTTAGAATTCTATGCAGAATTCTATGCAGGTTTACTTGTAAAGTCCTATTCAGTTCAATGCACATGCCTTGAACGTGCAGTGGATTGCAGCCTGAGAATATTATTAATAACAAACAAACCTGTCAACAATTCAACAAAAGTATCTTTGGACAGATTCTTCCTCCTTGACTCTCAACTTATTTGCATAAAATTTCAGCTACAGATTTTGTATCCCAGCCTTCAGTTATTGGGGAGGAGATGGAAATGGAAATGCTTCTTGCCAACAAAGATACAATAATACTGAAGTGCTACTGAAGAGTTTATTAATTTATTTTATTACAATTGTATACCCACTTTCAAAAAGAATTGCATTCCCACTTTCAAAAATAATTTCCTAAACTGTATTAATATTTTGCACTAGGTTAAACTTCATGGTATCTTAAATCTTAAATCTGTCAGTGGCTACTTAGGTTTCAGACAGGATTCTTTTCCAGCACCACCTGGAGAGATCAGGAATTGAACCTGGGGCCTTCTGCATGCAAAGCAGATCCTCTACCATTGTGCAATGACTTCTCATAGAAATGTCACATCCAGAAATGTTGTTTTCAATTGTAAAAAAGAAATCTTTAACTGTTTTATCCATGCAAAAACCCAAACAAACCCTATGAAATTTTGCACTTTCCAAAATTCTGCTGGAACATTTTGTCTAGAAATTGGTTCTATAATTCTATGATTGCAGCATCTGTTCCAACTTTTTATTATTTCCAGTTTTCAAATTCATATTTTCAATAATTTATCCATACCCACACCCTTTATGTGTATGTGAACAGGCTTGCACCTTAATGAGAGAAGAGGATGGGGACAAAGCCAAGAGTGTCTTCATAGTTTGGTGATATTTACTGGGATTTTTTTAAAAATAAGAAGACATGACATTGCAATACTGTTTGTTTGTTTGTTTGTTTGTTTGTTTGTTTGTTTGTTGTAGATGGAAGAATACTGGTTTGTGGAACCTCTGAACCATACCATAGTGACAACGTTCATTATTCTGGGCTTCCCTAATACTCGGAAGGTGGAAATTGCCCTCTTTTTTCTCTTCCTTGCTATGTACCTTCTTACAATGACTGGCAACATAATCATAATCATAACTGTTAAGACAGACAGCCACCTTCAAACCCCCATGTACTTCTTCCTGGGAAACCTCTCTTTCTTGGACATTGGCTATACATCTTCAACAGTCCCTAAGCTGCTGTCCATCTTGTTGATGGGGGTGCACACAATTTCCTTTGCTGCCTGTTTGCTACAGTCCTATTTCTTCTTTTTTCTTGGGACAGCTGAGTGCTTCCTCCTTGCAGTGATGGCCTATGACCGATATGTGGCCATATGCTATCCTCTCAGATATTCAACAATCATGAATAAAAGAGTGTGTGTGTTTCTTGTGGTTGCCTGCTGGGCAGGAGGCTGTCTGGCCCCTATGGTAGCTGCCATAGTGGTGGTGAATTTACCCTTTTGTGGCCCCAATGTGATAAACCATTTCTTTTGTGATATTCCACCATTACTAAAACTGGCTTGCGTAGACACATCTCTTACACAGAAGATTGTATTCTTCCTTTCTGCTATGGTGATTCTGAGCACGTTCCTGTCCACTGTTGTCTCCTATATATACATTAGTATAACCATATTGAGAATACCTTCCTCACGTGGGCGCCACAAGGCTTTCTCCACTTGTGCCTCCCATCTTACTGTCGTCTCTCTATATTATGGGACAGTGATCTTCATGTATGTAAGTCCAACTACCCGTTCATCTTTTGACCTGAACAAAATCATAGCTGTGGTGTACAGTGTAGTTACTCCAATGCTCAATCCTATGATCTACACGTTGAGGAATAAGGATATGAAAGCAGCATTGAAAAAAATAATCCTCAAAGTGCAGATTGCTAAGAAGTTTGATTTCCCCAGTGAATTCAGTCGCTAAGAAAATTATGGCTGCAACGGTGAAAATGGAACATCATATGTACCAGACAGGTGGATTTGCAACCAGGGATGGGCATATTAGTCTATTTCTGCTCCATGTAACTTTAGCATGTGTGTGTGATCCAACCCATCTCATTGCCACATCAGTCTACAGCTTCTTTTTAATCTAAATAGAAATATCCAATAAAATATGTTTGCATTCAGATTTTTCTGAACAAAATATTTTTTTAAAAAATTCTCTCAAAACATGCATGTTATTTGTTGTTTGAGCAGAGAACTGTGTCAAAACATATGGGAAGTATGAACACTGGTAATTATCATCATATTCAATCTGAAGTGAACAGGGCAGAGCGAACTGAAAAGTAGCTCCCAAGTATTAAGAATCATTGACTTGTTCTCCAACATGCCCATAACAAAATAATTAATAGTGGAATATGCAATTATCAATTTTCTTGGCCATTTTTTTCTTGTGCCTCATCCTTATCCGATGCAATAAATAAAGGGGGTGTACAAGTAACTTCC
The DNA here is from genome assembly GCF_964106645.2 of Podarcis pityusensis. NCBI lineage: Eukaryota > Metazoa > Chordata > Lepidosauria > Squamata > Lacertidae > Podarcis > Podarcis pityusensis. The sequence continues at coordinate 28,984,210 of NC_138038.1, forward strand.
TCTAAGCTACTTCAACTTCCTCTAAGCTACTTCCTCTAAGCTACTCCTCTAAGCTCTGAGCTTCCAAACTGAAATGAAGCTGATTTTATGAATGTTATTAATGATGTATAAAGTATATTAATTTGCTTTATTTTTCATTGTTAAATTATTCTTTTTTATAAGCATTAGGCACTCTTCTACTTTATATACCTTTGCACTTTCACACCCACTCACATCCAGGTTTCTACTGCTTACTAGGAAGTATAGGGGATGGGGAGAGGTGGAAAAGAGGTTATTAGCAAGCTTATGTTTGCTTGGAAACAAACCAACCAAATTTCACTGCACAACTGTATGGGAATGGTAGCTAGAACACACTCTCAATTCACATTAGAAGAGGCCCTCTTAGCAAGCCAGAGTCCCATGTAAACAGTGCGCCCCAGACTATATCCAGCATACTTTGATATATACCGAAGGGGGTCCTTCACAAACAAATCAGTATCAAAAATTTTCCCTAAAATAGAAAACAAGTAGGAGCAGGTATGTAGCTTGCAGGTGCTTCTGGAAACATCTCTGTGACTTGAGGGACAGGTAACCTTAGTGGCTAGGAAGGCCTATGCCTGGGTTTGGTTGATGTGATAACTGTGGTCATTTCTGGATAAAGATAGGCTAGGCATGGTTATTCATGCAGTGCCAACCTCCAAGCTTACAATTGCAATGCATTCTACATGGGACTGCCTTTGAAGATAGTCTGGAAATTGCAGCTTTTGCAAGTAAGCTGGTAGGGCCAATATTCTCTGAGCATGCTATCACTATCTTAAATAAGTTACCTCTGTCATTCCCTGCCTCCCAGCATTCAATACCTGAGGTTGACACCTCTCTTTGTCTAATAGTAGGGTCACGCCTTCTGAGGAGATATGGGATGCAGGAATTAAGCATTATCCCATACTGAACAGGTGGTAGAATGTACAGTCCTAATAGCTATACTGCACATAGAGTAACAGCAGTTTCATGGGATTGGCTCTTATTCTCATCAATGCTATCATCCAACCAAATAACTTCAATCAAAAGAAATTAAGAAAGAAACAAGTCTTGGCAAATAATTGTATACAAGAAAGCAAGTTGATTAATAAAAATAATATTGTACAATAAAAGTTCATTACATGCTGTATTTCCCCTGTAATTCCTGTACCCTTCAAGTGGTTGAATATATATTTTCCTAAAAATTGAAGATACTTTTTGAAAATAATTAAAACATAACTTTATATACGATATAAAACTGATAAAAGAAAGCCCATCCATACATCCAAATCACCATTTTATATCATAGTCATCAAGTCATGCACATGCCAGATCTATGTTAATGATCAACAAATAATATTGTGTTCTGGGCAAATATTCTCCTGCACAATGTCCTTTTCAATGCACCTTTTACCTCTTTGTTTCTCAGGCTATAGATGATTGGATTTAACATGGGGGTGATGACGGTGTAGGACAGGGAGAGGATCTTCTTTGTATCTGGTGAGTAACTGGATTTGGGCCGGAAATAGGTAGATGTAGCTGTACCGTAAAACAAAGTAACCACTACGAGATGAGATGAACATGTTGAGAAGGCTTTATGTCGCCCCTCTGCTGAAGGCATGCTCAGGATAGTGGTGATGATGCGAACATATGTGAGGAGAATCAAGAGGAAGGGAAACATGATGAAGAGCACAGTGGCCGTGAGAGCTTCAATTTCAAACATGTAAGTATCAGCACAAGCCAACTCTAGAACAGGGGGACTGTCGCAGAAGAAATGGTTGACTTTATTAGGTCCACAAAATGGCAAACTGAAGATCCATGTGGTCTGTACAGTAGAGACAGGGAAGCCTGAGAACCATGATGCAGCAGCTAACTGGAAGCAGGTCCTTCTGTTCATAATGTCTGGATAACGTAAGGGATTGCAGATGGCAATGTAACGGTCATATGCCATGGCAGCAAGAAGACAGCACTCAGCTGCACCAAAGAAGAAGAAGAAATACATTTGTGTGGCACAGCCAGCATAGGAAATGGTCTTGTTCTCTATCAGAAAATTGACCAGCATCTTTGGGACAATGACCAAATTGAAGCAGATCTCCAAGAAAGAAAGGTTCCGGAGAAAGAAATACATGGGGCTTTGAAGTGAAAGGTCCAAGGTTGTGACAAGAACAATGAGGACATTTCCTGACAAAGTTATTCCATAGATGATAAGGAAGAGGATGAAAAGAGGTACCTGAAGCTCAGGGTGATTGGAAAAGCCAATAAGGATGAATTCTGTAACACTGGTCCAATTGTCTTGGGTAATTAACTTTTTCTCAGTCTGTGTCATCATGTCTTAAACACTGTCAGATAAAGCTGTCAGGGTGTTCCTTCTTCTATAAGCAATTTTCTAAAGAGATGGTAGTGTCTCTCTACCACTCTTCAACCATTGAACTTGTTGAATCTGTTAGTAGATGATATAGAAAGCAATAAAGGATGGACAGGTCAAATATGGGCAGTTTAAGGCAGGATAAGGGGAAATGTATTGTCATCAGTCTTTAAAAGTTGACTTCCTCGATCTAATTGTCCATCACTTTGTTAATCAGTGTCTTGTTCTTTAATGTGCTCATTTTGTTCTCAGTGCATTTCTCCCTCTCCAAAACCCTGCATTACACAACAATTTCCTGTAGCAACTTCACATAAAATAAAATACTATAGTGTGTGTAGGAGAGTTGTTCACTCCCTCATTGAGAAACTGTTAGATGGAATATCTTACATGTTTAACTGTGGCTGGGAAAAATCTATTTGAAACATAACCATTACATTTACAGAATTGGTTGGGAGATAATCCATACCTTTTGGCTCTATGACTGAAATGCTCCACTTACTAATTTGCAAGTGTAATTTCAAATAAGACCTCTGCAAACTATCTGTTTAGATTTCTCTCAAGAATGATCTACCTGTATTTCACCAAATAATCATTGCCACTGCAAAATAGCTATACCCCCTTTTTTTTGGGGGGGGGTTCCTAAAATCAGTCCCAAAGGATTCACTGCATAATCGTCGCAGGAGTGAAAATACCTTTCCAAAGAGTGAAAATCCCTTGCGAATGAGGTGTTTCATTTTGCTCTGAAGCTGCTGTTTACTTTCAACAGCATTTCTCTGCTTTTAAAAATTAAATGGCTCTTGGTGCAGCTGTTTCCCAGGCTCTTCCTATTCTGCTGTGGGCCCACGCCTGCCTGTGGGCCTTGCCTGTTGGCTGAGCCAGCCCTCAGCCCATGGAGAACGAGGCAGCCCCACACAGGGAGCGAAGGCAGCGGTGGCAGCTGAGGAGGCCCAGCCCAAGACCCAGCAATAGAGGAGAAATTTGGCAGAGGAAGGGATGGTGGTGAGGTCGTGCCCAGAGGCACACAGCTGGGATCCGCAGATTTGCCCAGTACTCAGTAACTGCCTGTGCCAGGGAGCAAGCAGCAGAGGGCCTTCTGCTTCTCCATGTGGGGCTCACGGGGCAGGGAATGTAGGGTTTCTTATTGCAGAACTGTCTCCTCCCAGGTGTCCCCAAATGCAGCAGCACACAAACACTCTCCCCACACCCACTTTTTTTCTTGCATAATCACCACACACCCCTTTTCGGAAAGAAAAATTAACATAAAAATGTAACGATTATGTGGTGAAATACAGTATCTCTTCCCTGCAGACTTTAATACCATATCACAAACTGCTTTGGGAATTCTCCCAATTTCAACCTGGCTGCCATGGTGGGCAGTAAAGTGGGAACCCTGGTCAAGACATACAAATTCAAAGACCCCTTGAGTGCACAGAGCTAGTCACACAGTTCTTTGTAGGCTCCTCCTCAAGCTGTCCAGTGTATGTGAGTTGATATTTATTTTACATCTATGACTCCACCTAGCTGCTAGCTGCTCCTAGCTGCGATTGGTGAAGCTATGGGGCAGTGCCAATTTGTATTTCCTTTTCTTCAATCTGTCTCCCGTTTAGTGGTGGTGGGCTTTAAGCTTCCCAGCCAGGCCTCTACTGTTCTGAGCTGTCCTAGCCATCCACCTGAATATAAGAGAATGAGGGGTGTGGGGACATTTATTTGACTTGCACCAGAACTAGGGGCACTGGTTCAAGACTGAACTGCATCACCCAGCAACTTACTATAACAAGTTCACGGTGACTTCTGGCACATATTTTCTTGGAAAAAAGCACTGAGGAAATGGGAGGGGTCTTTGGCTAATCATTTGTTCATTTCTTACAAGTTCCTCTGTTTTGTTTACCTTGTCCAGACCTTGTCCATATACGTAATAAGAAAATACCATTTATCTTGCTTGTTTCCTGAATCATGACTTTACTTTTGGAGGAAGATTGCTCTCTCTCTCTCTCTCTCTCTCTCTCTCTGTGTGTGTGTGTGTGTGTATGTGTGTAACCTGATTGTTTCTTACAGGAGGTGATAATTAAAGTTTGTTGATTACACAAAATTAGTGTGCTAATCTTTAATATTAAGAGGTCAGGAATTTTTACACAAACCATTTAGATTATGTTTAAGATAAGGACTAGCACCAGGGTCATGAAAGTTTATTAATGGTATATTTTATATCAAGTTTTGCCAACTTTACTGATGATATTATCTATGGGGGGTGAGGGGAGCCATAGGAAATGTTCTGATGGGTACACATCACTACATTTGGAGATGGTGAAATCTCCTTCACTGGAAGCAATTAACCAGAGGATGATATGCTATTTATCTGGGATGCTGAAAGTGCAAAAGTGCTGTACTGGACAGGGGCTGGAGGTGGACTAAAATTATGGAGGTTTACTCTAAAATTATGTGAATTCTCCATTTATCATGTACAGTGATGTAGAATGCAGGCTAATACAAGTGGACAGAATACAGTATGAAATGGAAAGGAAGCTTTGCTGATTCTAAATTAGTGTTATATCATATAAATCAAAGTGAAGAATCACACAATGTCCACAGTCAAAATGGGATGCTAGACTAGATTGGCCTGATTCAGCAAGCTTCTTCTTATGTTCTTATTCCTAAATTGGAATAGGTATAAAAAACCCAGACATGTATGTGAATATACTAAGGTTGAACTCATAAATTTCCTGTTGAGCAGCAGCTACTTGGCAAAGGTTTGCTAAGTAAAAATGAATAAATTATTTGCCTACCTGCAGAATCTTAGGAGCTTAGGAGCCACCCAGATTGTGAAAGATTTGTGCTTTGGTGACCAAGTTTGATTATATGAATTCCTTAAGTGACACCTGGGATTAGATTGTCCCCTCTTCGTTCTCCCTAGAGTAGTTAATGCTAATTGTGCAATATCTGATTAAACCAAATGTTTACTTTTCAGAAAACACAGATACAATTATGTTAACAGGGATGTTTTCCCTGCTGACATTTTGTGGGTGCAACAGAACATGTTTAAAGTAATATGCTGTTTCCCCTACCCACAAGAGTAGATTAACAGTCTAGATTAATTTTAATTCTGATATAGGTTTCTGTCTTCATCAGCCGTGCATTTTGTCATCAGTACTTACAACAGTTAATGAGGCAGAGGGCTGTATTCCCACCACCCCCAGCAGTATCCAAGATACAGGCTCAGACCACATGGTGGAAGCAACATGAGACCCACATTGAGCAAAAGGTACCTGCATTGCAGGTAGTTGGCCTAGAGGACCCTTGGGGTCCCTTCCAACTCCACAACTCTATGATTTTATGTTCTTAGCATGCCATGGGGTGCTGTACAAATTATCAGTTTTATAGGAAACTATTACTTCATTGTGATAGCAACCCATAATGGGTTGTATTGAAATGGTGCTTTTCTCCAACAGAAGGAACTTCTTCCAAGGAAGATCATTCCACTGGAAGAAGTGTGTTTCAAAGGAGGACAAGAATCTTTGGATCCAACACCTTAAGACAATCTAAAAAAATAAAGCACTGAAGTTCATATATAGGAAATATATAAACCAACCAAACTAACACATACATGTTCTTATTTGCAGCGCTAACAAGCACTGGCACAAAATATTTTTAACAACCACCATGAAGTGCTTGGTCCATTCATTTTTCACATTGTCCCCAATGCCTTCCCTGTGCATCCTGATCCCTCCTTCCCTGTTGACAGTCCTCCAGTGCATGGAGAGCTGCATTCACAATAGCTGTACACTTATGCAGGGCTTGTCTCCAGATGTTGGACTGCAGCTCTCATCCTCCATGCCCTTTGGCCATGTTGGCTGCGGCTGATGAGAACTGGAACTAAACAATGTCAGCAGGGCATTGGCTATGCCTGACTTTATGTCAAGCTAGGGAATTGAGGGGATCCAGTCCTAACGTATCTGTTTCTATGAATACAGCATTTTCTATCAAGATTCTCAATTGCAGAGCAACAGAAGAGATCACTTATAACTTTATATCTCATTCTCAAAATATATTTTCAAAACAGGGAGATAAGTTAAAATGCAACAACAAGAAATAACTGAAGGGATACTTCAATCTGTTACCTTTTAATCTGTACCTTTGCAGGTGAGTGAGGAACATAGGAAGTTGCCATATGCAGTCAAACCACTAGTTCATCTAGTTCAATATTGTCTACATTGTCTATGAGTGGATCTCCAAGATTTCAGACACTGAGTGTCTCTTAGCCCTTTTTGTCATTGTTGAAGACTCAGCCTGGGTCCTTCTGCATGCAAAACAGATGCACCACTACTGAACTACATCCCTGGAACCCTTCCAGTCTTTCATGTGATTACAGCTGCAATTGCAGTGTTTTTCTACTCAAAAGTCTCTTCATGGCTTCTTTCACTTCCTTGTTTCTCAAACTGTAGATGATGGGATTCAGCATGGGAGTGACAACTGTGTACGATAAGGACAACAGCTTTTGGGTGTTTGGAGAATAACTGGATTTGGGTCGGAAATAAGTTAACCCAGCTGTGCCGTAGAACAAAGTCACCACAACAAGATGTGAAGAGCAAGTGGAAAAGGCTTTGTGTCTGCCTTCTGCTGATGGCATTCGTAAGATCGTAGTGATGATATGAACATAGGAGACCAAGATTAGGATAAATGGGGATAGTACAATTACAATAGTCCCTGTGACAGCATACAGCTCAAACAGATAAGTGTCTGCACAGACTAGTTTTAACACTGGTGGACCATCACAAAAAAAGTGATTGACCTTAGTAGGACCACAGAATGGGAAACTAAATAGCCATGTTGTCTGAACTGTCCCCACTGGAATTCCTGAACACCAGGAGAACAGGGCCAGATGGATACAAAACCTCTTTTTCATAATTAATGTATAGTGCAAAGGGCTGCATATGGCTATATAGCGGTCATAAGCCATGGAAGCCAGGAGAAAACACTCAGAACTTCCAAAAAAGAAAAAGAAATACATTTGCATGACACACCCAGGGAAGGAAATGGTTTTGTTCTCTGAAAGTAGGTTCACCAACATTTGAGGGACTATAACTAGAGTGAAGCAGATCTCCAAGAAAGACAAATTCCTGAGAAAGAAATACATGGGGTTTTGAAGGGCTGGATCAATTGTTGTGAGCAAAATGATGGTGATATTTCCCAATAAGGTCACAATATACATAATCGCAAATATCAGAAAAAGCAGAAGCTGCAGCTGAAGAAGATCAGAAAACCCCAACAAAATAAACTCAGTGACATCACTACTGTTTGTCCATGCCATTGTTTATTATTTACTAAGAAGTTAAGGGAAGGGGGTGGCTATTCCCCCCCCCCCGTTATGTTGTTCCTGTAATGCTAACCAGACTCAAAGGAATTGTGATAAGAACATATACTGCACAAACATTTAAGAATTGCTACACCACAATACACTATGTTTTGGAATGCTTTTGCAAAATGAATGCTTCTGGTTGTGGCAACAGCACCTCAGATTGATCTCCAAGTATGCATCTTAAGATGCATCACAAAACATGGTGATAATGTTGGGAAACCATGGCATGGTGCAGATTATGGGAAAGTGAAAAATCCAATATGCTTTTGCAGTATAGCAGCTGCATTCCTCACTGTATATCCAGTCTTCATTTGGAGCCATCATTTTTCTTTGTAGAATAGAAAATAACATCTATAAAGGAAAGGAGCAGAGGAAGAAAAAATAAATGAAAACTTGACATTATGAGGCTGTCATTGGACAAACAAGTATAGCTTATATAAGCTTATCATTAAAATATTTCAGTTCTAAACTCCTTGAAATGCATGTTAAAGATTCCTTTCTTTCATAAATACTTAAACCAATGTTCTAAATTTAACTCTTCTAACGACACGAACTGTTTTGCTTCTGCAGAATAAATTACCTGTTCCATATAGTCACATGACACTAAAAATGGCAAGCTACACATATTTTGAAATACCCCAAAATTCCAGAGAGATGCTGATGGATGATGTGAGTTGTAGTACAACATCATCTGGGGGGGGGGTCAGTTCTTTATCCTTGCATGATGTGACCCTGTGCTTTTTTCATTAGGCTAACTAACATTTCTTTTGATAAATTGTGACAAATATCCCCATTTTGTAGAATTCCAAAAAACAAACAAACCAAGAAACAAGAAAAAAACCTAGTACGCCTGAATAAGGATGGGGAAGAAATTGAATTCAATACCCATTTAATGGTGAACTTACCTAATCCATAATCCACACTTCTCAAAACAATATGTAAACAAAACCACAGCCATTCTTTGAAAGTCACACTTTTGTGAATTTTGTAATGGCGTTCTCCAGCAAAACAAAGCTTACATATCCACCCATCCCTGCTCTGGAGTTTGTTGGCAATTATGCAAGGTGAAAACAGCAAATCATACCTTGTAGTAAAATCTTTGATTGCAAAGAAGAGCAGCAAATGTTTTTTATCTGGGTCATCTTTAATCACAGGAGGTTTGCGGGTGTAGGAAGTTGGGACTCTGGAACCCTGGAGGCTTCATTAAGTACTCCTACTTCATTGCCTAAACTACTTTTTATTTAGATCTGTGTCGTGTATTGCAATTTCATGTACACCTCTTAGAAATGTGAATAATTAGGTGGTATATAAATGCTTTATAAAAAAAATCAATGGAAATTGTCAGTGTCCTGTCATATCTGAAAATGTGGTAGATATTATTCTTGAGGAATTTCTGTGTGAATTAATAAGTGAAGCAAACCAAAGCAAACCAATTATAAGCAAAATGATTACATTTTTCAAAAGTGCATGATATCCAGGTTCTCCTTAAGACATCTCTAGAACAAGGGACTCTGTGAATGCAAACTCCTACAAACAGACTAAGAAGTAAGCCTTGTTGAAACCAGTGAGATTTAGTTCTGGCTAAACATTAATAGGACCTCACTACATTACTGTGCTAATCTTTAAATTAACATGTTTCAGAAAGATGTGCAAAGTAAGATGAGACACCTATCACTGGACTAACTAAAGCCATTTTATTTAATTTTAACATACCAGGATCAGGAATATTCATATCATTCTACAGGATACAATGCAGGAGCCATCTAGCGACCATCTCTGCTTCAAACCTGGGCAAAAATCTCCACTATCCACACTTTTAAATTGGCATTTGTTGTTAATTTCATAACATGTGGTTCTCAGAAAGTTTCCAAAAAGAGAAAGTGGCCCCCGGGTGGGAAAAAAATTCCCAATAATACAGTGATATATAACCCCTGCAACATAGTGAACAGTTGCCCCAATCTACTTAGCCCATAGGTGATTAGTTAAACCCACAATGCAACTCAAGCGTGGTGCTGAGACAACAACAGTGAGGTGCTGAGACAACAACAAATGTCCCTGATAGCTGCAAAACTGTCCAGAAGGAGTAGCCTTCCATCAATGTTTAATAATTTGTTATGCAGGAGTTCAGGTGATAATCATAGGTAGTCTCACTAGAAGTGGATGGCATAGTGGGGCTGCACTGATCATCTAACCTCCCTTTGGATGAGTTGTGGCTAAATTCCAGGATGGAAAGCCATCACAGTACAAATTCACCAGCAGGAGACCTAATGCATTTAATCAAGTCAACCTTGCCCCTCTTCCTCTCCATCCCACCATGCAGCAGCAACTCAACTCAGTCAGGTGAGCTACTGATTTTCACCAAGTTTTTTATGATAGGTGAGTTGTTGTACATCTCTCTAGCTTTTTACAGTGTCATTGATTTAATTAGTAAGCTGTAGTAGAATGCAGGTAAAAAAAATGGGGGGAGCACAGTGCTTTTACCTGTCACTCATATGAGTTGCCTCCTCTGACACTGTGATGTCAAGAGATTTTTGTGACCAAATGTATCCTTTTAAAATTAAAAATTAAAATGGTCACACCCACTTTTACACTTGAGGCACATCCACTTTAATGTGTGCCATGAGTTGCCATGGGTCAATGCAGTCCTTGGCCTGGAAAAGATTTTTCACCCCTGAACTAAGTAATACACAAAGAAGACCTATTGAAACCAATTGATTTCAGTAACTTTATCGTGTGTCCAGTACTGGGTCTAAGCATTTATTATTTCCATTACTTTATTTATTCAGAATTCTGAAAATCCATTTGTTGGGATTAAACAGAAAATCAAATATCATTTAATCTATTTCAACAATAGGTCAATGAGGTCAAGGTTCAGATGCTCTTAGATTCTCAAAACCACTCACCAACAGTAGCACCTAGGAATGGCAACACTTTCATGAAAATCAGATATGCCCAGCTGTTTCCTTTCACTTTTAAATTTTAGGGGCAAAATGTCCACACACCAGAATAACTTCAGTTTATTATTCATCTTCTTCCAAAGTCTCAAAACTCCAACATTTAGGAACTTTCCCCTGAAGAGGTTAGAAACACATGAACATTTCTGCCTGGCTGAAAAGGTTGTAAATCCTTTCTATTTCATGATACCTTTAATTCAGAAATAAAATCAACCAAGAGGAACCTATATATCTCTAGATATGGTTGGACTTCAAATCCCATCAGTCCCAGCCCACATGGGTAATGTTCAGAAATGATGGGATTTGTAGTCCAGCAAAGGCTCTCCATCCCTGTCCTACAGGAATGCTCCTCAATAACCCCCATGAATGGCACAACACAAGACGTGCAAACTCAAGGCACTCTCTGTTACTACTCAACAAATCAGACACTTTTTGTTGGATAATTTTTATTAAAAGTTTTCATGGGTTACAAAAGTATGTGCAAATACAACTCTTTGAGACAGTGGTCCTACAAGAAATATGCAAAATAAATAAACAGGTATTAGAAGCCACCCCAGAAGTGGCCCTTTTGAATATTTTCCAAGAAAATAATGCTCACTCACAATATAAAGAGCTTATAACCCACCAACTCTCAGGAGCCAGTAACATCAAAGCTAGGCACAGAAGAGATCTGTGACCTGAGCCCCCACACCCTTGTTTAGAAACACCCTGGGGAGAAGTGTCAAACTCTAACCAGTGATGCTTTCATTCTTTCTCTTCAGATGGTCTCATGGAAGAATGATAGTATTGGTATGAGTTTGTGGGTTCCAGACATCTGTAATCTCCGAATCCAATGAGTATTAGAATTTAATCAAGGCTTGGAATGTTAAGCAGGATGCCAGACCTCTCTAATTCCTAAATCCAGCAAGTGATAATCAAGCCTTCAAATTCTGGGAAATATCCAGACTAGAATCCGGGTGTGGTCTAAGGAGACCAAAGGAAGGGCTTTGTGGGAGATGGCACCCTTTCTCTATTTGCAGATAGTGAGAAGGACAAAAGCCAGAGTTAAGAGTTAGCTGTTATGTGAGCTAGAAGCTGGAGGCAAAAGCAGCAAGCTGGAAAGGCAGAGAAACAGAGCATGATGTTTGTTGTCTGCTTAAATCCAAGGCAGAGGATATGGGAGAAACAAGACCCTCTTTGGGGTATTGATGCTGTGCATCCCTTCATCGTAGGCTCAGGTTGCATACATGTCTCAATATTCCATAAATACACCACCGTCTCCAATGTGCTTCATATCCAAAAGGAAACATGAACCCCTGGAACCCCTGGAATCTTACATCGCTTGGAGATTGGGATGACAGGTAACACTGGTGTCAGAAGTTTGGATTCATGTTTCCTGGAGGACAGCCTGCTAGAGAGATGTGCCCAAGTTGAAATGGAGAGAAGAATATCTATGTTCATCGAGTGGTTTAAGAGAGTAATGCAGCTACAAAGCCAACATCTGGATAAAATGGATCAGCTGCTGTGGAGAGGAAAGTGTGATGCCATGTGATGTGTTAAAAGTTATACAGGGGCTTAAAAGTGACCCAGGAGTCTAGCTGCAATGCACCCAGATGGAAAGAGTGACTAAAGAGATCCAGAAGGTGGATGGGAATCTGAAGGACCTGGACTGCACAGAGATGCCATCAGTAGAAGTGAAGGAGGAAGACAAATGCCTTGGAAAAGGGTGAACTCGCTGCAGCTGAAGAGCTGCTGTTAATCGATTTCTCCAGTGCCAGCAGTGGAAGAAGAAAGTGCTGCAGATAAGGGAAAGCTGGGTGGAGCTGAGGAATTGCTGCTAGAATCTTGCTCTGCTTGTAGATTGTGGTGGCATGCAGCAATACATTCACAAATACTCATGTTTTTCAAGAGGCACTCTTGCAAGAAGAATCTTGACAATGGCCAGACTCTACTTCTGATTTTACTGGTATGTTGCTGAATCAGCTGGCAAAGCCATAAGTGTGTATTTTTTATTTTTTGTCAGTACACCATTTGATTATTGTCTTTCCCCCTGTAAAATACCTGCTTTTTCTCCTTTTATATGTGCCAGTTAATGTAACATTTTCATTGCACACAAAGGCAATTTAGATATATTCAAATACAAAAACTTAAAAAAAAACTGCTATAGAAAATTGTTATAAACATTTTAATATTCATACAGGTTTTGGATTTTTATCTTTTTCACAGAACCATGAGAAATATGCTATCAGATTCAGCGTGTTCAAATTTTAACCTGATTTTTTTCTTGCTATTAGCATGCTAAAATGTCATGGAATAGAAAAGCATACTTTTCCCCCCAGTATCCAGGAATGTTAAGTCTCTTCTTTCATATTTTTGTTGTAAAGTCTAAACCTGAAGAAGTGTCTCTGCCACCATCATTCAGCATGGACACTGAGATCCACTTCCAAGGGCCTTCTGGCGGTTCCCTCACTGTGAGAAGTGAAGTTACAGGGAACCAGGCAGAGGGCCTTCTTGGGAGTGGTCCTCTCCCTGTGGAACACCCTCCCATCAGATGTTAAGCAAATAAAGAAATACACAACTTTTAGAAGACATCTGAAGGCAGCCCTGTGTCAGGAAGTTGTTGATGTTTGATGTTTCATTATGCTTTTATATGTGTTGGAATTATGTGTCACCTAGAGTGGCTGGGGAAACCGAGCCAGATGGGTGGTGTATAAATAATAAAAATTTTATGATTGAAATTATTATAATGTAATTATTAATCAAACAACATTTCATAAATGTTTTGCAAGTTGACAAAAATTCCCATTGCACAAGAATTCAGATATTACTAAGGGAACAATCCTAGGTGGAAAAAGCTGGTGTAAAGCATGATGGGGCAAGTTGAGCCGACATAAAATTAGACTAGTTACAAGCCACTTCCAGCTGCTGCTGCTGCTGATCTACCCAGAGACATAGCATGGGGGGGGGCAGGTGAGCCATGCTCCTGGACACACATTTTTGAGGGGGCATAGAGCCCTGGCAGCTAAGGCACAGTGCTGAGCAGGTTGGTCTAGTGGGCAGGTGGGCGGAGGCAGCAGGCAAGGCAGATCAGGATGACTCAACACCTAGCTTGGGGGAGGCATTCATCAATTGTTTCCCTAGCAAATCATTCATTTTAGGTAAACTGCCTTGAGGTTTTTTCTACAATTATGCAGTATATAAATTAAATAAATAAATAAATAAATAAATAAATAAATAAATAAATAAATAAATGTATGTATGTTCTGGCTCCGCTAAACCTCCCCCTTACCAGTCCCCTCAAATGTATAACAGTGTGCATAGGTTTTTCTCACACATAATTTCATTTTAAAAATCAGGATAGTATGAAAATCACGATAGTATGAAAATCTAAATCATTGTCAAGCCTTGATCAAAGTCATTTTCTTAGGAGCTTATTTAAAGCTATCTTCACTTCTTTGTTTTTTAGGCTGTATATGATAGGGTTTAACATGGGGGTGAGGATGCTGTACTGAATGGACACCAGCTTGTCTAATGTCTCTGAGTACCCAGATGCAGGTCTCATGTACCTAATGATTGCTGTCCCACAAAACAGGAGGACCACAGTGAGATGGGAAGCACAAGTAGAAAATGCCTTCTGCCTTCCTTCCACCGAACGTATCTTGAGAATGGTGCTAATAATGCGCATATAGGAAGCTACAATTAGAAGGAGGGAGGCAAACCCTAATGTCATGCTGAAGGTCAGAATCACCATTTCATTGGCAAAGGTACTACTGCAAGACAATTGCAGCAGCAAAGGCAACTCACAGCTGAAATGGTTAATATTTCTGGGACCGCAGAAGTGCAAGCCAGTTAAAAAGAGGGTATTAACAAGGGAATCCAAGAAGCCTGATATCCATGCAGCTACCACCATTTGGACACATACACGGTGGCTGATAATGGTGCTGTATCTCAGTGGGTTGCATATGGCAGCAAAGCGGTCATATGCCATTGCTGAAAGTAAGAAGATCTCCGTTCCAACCATGAAAATGAAGCAAAAGATCTGAGTGATGCAGCCATTGAGAGAAATTGTCTTCTTACTAGCTAGGAGGCTTTCAAGCATCTTGGGAACTGTTACTGAGGAATAGCAGATGTCAAGAAAGGATAAGTTAGTAAGAAAGAAATACATTGGGGTATGTAACTGAGGGTTAGCCCTTATCACCAGCATGATAAGCATGTTTCCTACAAGGGTTATTAAGTAGATGGACAAGAAAATCAGAAACAGGAAAACTTGGAGTGTTGCATCATCAGAAAGCCCCAGAAGAATAAACTCATCCACAATGGTCTGGTTTTCCATTGTACTTTTCACAACAGGCCTATGATCTAGAAAGAAATGTCGAGGGTGGGGGAGAGGAAGAAGATGAATTAATACATTCAAGAGGAATTGTGCAAAGCAGATAAACAACAAAACTGGTTCATTAGGCTCATACTGTATATGCTGAGGAGAGTACAACAACGTTCAACCTCCTTCTGGCTCTTTGCTCTGAAGAACAATCTGTTGCTGAGTTTCACATTATTTATACCACTTTGTGTCCACTTGGGCTAAATTGCATAGGAAGATATATAAATAGTTTGTTGACTGCAATGAGGGCCACCATAAAATCCATATTTACTATTGCTTCTGGATTTAGCTCTTTTCTGTATATGCCATTGCATTGTCACAAATGGTTTCTTCTCATCTTTGCCACAACAAATCTTAGTTTTACCTTTTCAATCTGCCACCTATGTTCCCCTCAAAGTTTTATTTAGGTGAAATTTCAATTACATCTCTAATATTGATGCCCAAAATATTGAGGAATCTCCTCATGATGTGATGGAAAATGTTCATTAGTCTCATAAATCCATTTCAGTTCTTCTGTATATGAATATATCGTAAGCATTCCATCCTGAGCAAGTCAGCTGAAACTACAGCTTGAAAGCCCACCCCCTATATAAGTATAGAAATATATCTTACTTAAAACAATAATATATTTAGTGCTTTTTAAAAAGTGTTACACTTTTAGAATTTGTGGGAAGAAAGGTGCCGGTACTTTATACCCTTGAGTGCCCCCCCAAAGCACTGGATTATTATATAATAACAAAACCTGATGCTTTCCATATGTCTTGGACAACAACTCCCATCTGTCCTAGCCAGCAATTGTACTTTCACAATATTAGAATATCTCTTTCGTACTTTCTCTTTCATAAATAACTGAACAGACAAAACAAATCCTTACCTACTTCATGTGTCTCCCTCCCACTGCAAATTACCATGGAAGTTGTGTTCTATACAAAGTTGATGGGTGGGTTTGTCAGTGATATGACTTTTTTTTTTAGGATGAATGACACAATCAAGAAAAATAAATAGGTTCTGCACCCCATCACAATTCTATGTGGAATCTTCATCAGGATTTGTTCCACAACACTATTTTTGCATAGAGAGCATTACACCAACAAGGAACCCACAAAGGCTGTGCTTTCAAATTGAGCCAGGTGGAAGAGGAAACAAGAGTTAAGTAACCTCTGGATGGGGAACCATTTCCCTGAAGATTAATCAAACATGTGGGATTTCAGTTATTAGTATTTTTAATGCTTTTGAGATTGCTTCCTAGACATATATATTTTTTTAAAAAAATGTATACCCCATTGCTCTCCTCATCTGGGACTCAAAGCAGCTTACAAAAATTAATGCAGACAATGTACAAAATGTAAGACATATATTAAAACATCAAAGTATAAAACATTATAAAAGTATTAATGGTGCAAAAGGCCTTCTGATAGACTGAGAGGAGCATCAGTTATTGCGGGGGAAATAAAAATATTGTATAATATTAATAGTAGTTAGGAACTGTAAAAATTAAGGCTGGATTTGGCCTTAGCCAAATTGGGCATACTCAGAGGGCCTCTCCCTTCTGACGAGCTGGGTACTGATACACATGGATTTCTATAGGTACAGTTGGATTGTCTCAGAACAATCCATTCCTGTCAGGGAGTGATGTAACAGATAGGGAAGGGAGGCAGTCAGGACACAAAAACATGTGAAAAAGGCAAAGACTTACCCAGGAGAAAGTAGGTCCAGTGCCATGGCTTCCTTTCCTGCCTGACATAATGCCCACCCTTTGCAGCATCACTGCCTCCACTCAACATCCTCAGGAGGTGGATGCCTGCTTAACAAATTCTGTACAGTTCTGGCTGTTGTTCCTTTGTGAGCAGCTTCTTTGCACAACGAAAGCTGCTCACAACAGCCAGCTGGTGGAGAAAGACACCACGCAGTATCAGATCCTGGGTGGCTTGCACCACCCCTGACCTTTTCTACAGGCTGAAAAACTCTTTAAAATATCTTAGCTCCACTCCACCCAAATTTCATTGGGGGTGGAGCCATGGTGGGGTGCAGGCCCCCAGATAGGCACAGGGCAAATCACCCTGATATTGGAGCTAATATCAGGGCTAGTGTGTGTGTGGGGGGGGGGGGTTGTTCCTGCAAAGCCCTAGTATAAATGTGTATATTAGGCAAAATTAAATACAAAAATATGGATTGTATATTGGGGAAAATGTGCATCAAAATGGTGATGAAGTTTTGTGAATACAGTGGTGCCTCGCAAGACGAAATTAATTCGTTCCGCAAGTCTCTTCGTCTTGCGAGTTTTTCGTCTTGCGATGCATGGTTTCCCATAGGAATGCATTGAAAATCAATTAATGCGTTCCTAGGGAAACCGCCTTCAGACCAGGTCCGGGGACAGTCTGTCCCCGGACCTCTTCTGAAGGCTGGGGGGGGGACAAGGGCTTTTCTTCCCACCCCCAGCATTTTAAAAAACCCCGGGACAGCGGAGGACTTCTCCGCTGTCCGGGCGATCTTAAAATGCTGGCGGGTGGCATTTTAAAATCGCCCCGGGACAGCGGAGGACTTCCTCCTTATTTTACAACTGCAATTCACTAGGCTAAGTATGCAGAAGCATTTCAGATTATGATGAATACCCTGGAGAGGATTAATAGTACTATTAAAACATTCCATTATTAGGCATCAAGGGGACATGCAGGCAGTGATAATAATTGATTTTCTTGGTAGACTGTCTCTCCAGCAGAGCAGTACAGAATGTGAACTGTCTGATTCTTTGAGGTGGTATATCTTGGCAGAAGTTGGTATACCTGATTAGAGTGAGCATCAGTCCTCCAAAAATCAGGGGGGAAATATTAGGTCGCTGACACTGACCTAATAAAAGTTGCTCATTGACATTGTTTATTTAAGAGTCTTAAGGCTTTGATTAGAATATGCTGGAAGGGGGGGGGACTCATTTCAGTATTTGTTCAGAGAAAATACTAAAATGCTTTTAAACTCACAGATGCATTGAAACACATCTAAATGCAGAATTGTAGCTCCCTGTTTATAACTAATAAGTTACAAACTCCCTGTTTGTAACTTCTGTCACCATCTTTGCAACATCTTTGCAACACGCCTTAGGTTAGTCTTCAGTTGCAATTAAGGGAACTATGGGCTGCCTCTCAACATTGCACCAGAAATTAATGGGGGAATATGTCTCATGTGGTCACTGAAAATATATATGTGCTTGTGGGAGATACTGGGGGACATGTTCGCTGCCTGCATCTATTTACCATCCAACATGCAACTGAGTTAGCTGTTTGAAGTGGCCAACTTTTCCATTGATATATCAATGAATGGTAAGTACAACTCAACGCTGTCATTTTCTTGGAAATGTATCTAACAACTGTGGAACTCAGTGTGCTTGCTTATACCACTAGTTGCAGCTTTGCTGACTTCTAAGGACTGACGTCTTTATTTTCAAATATGGGTTTGTACTGCAAGTTCCACTAGAAGGGAATCTAATCCAGCGTTTTGCAGTGTGCTTGCTCCTTGACCTTTGATGTTACCTCTAATCAACTGAATTGTGACCGCTGTTTGTTTTAATAAAATGTGATCCTGGGTATGTTCCTAGTAGCTGAAGGGCAAAGCTTGAATGAACTCCCACCCCACCCCCGGCATGGTTTTCTTTCTTATACCAATATTTAGGAGAATTGTTGTTCAGTGTCATCAGTATATGCACATGTCTGGCTCATTTGTTCTAAGTAAAGATGGAACTTACAGGCTGAGAATACTTTTATTTTTTACATAACTTTCTTTATTTGTAATGGGAATCTTTGGATTGTTCCTTTGTAGCTACGCTGTATCTTTGCATTTTTGCTTTTCCAGGCTGTGATGTTTTATAGTTTATATGTTTGTTTGATTGTTTGTTTTCTTTCCTTTTGTTATATTTGCTTAGCTTTTTTTGAATTGTTAACGCAAAAGTGCAATTTGATTAAGAAGTTCAGTTTAAAAACTGTAACTTAACATCAAGAAGAGGGCTTAGGGTTTCTATTCTCTTATACAGGGTAAAATGTATACTGATATGTTTGTATTAGGAGAAATTCATTTCATTTCATTTCATTTATTACATTTCTGTGCCTTGGTTCACTCACATGAGTCACAAAGCGGCTTACATACAATAAATAACACAGTAGGACATCAGAATTGCAACATAAATTATATAAAATAATTCACATGAACATGCAGATGAATTTTCATAAGGATTTTAAAGAATTAAAATATACCTGTGTGGAAATGCAGAGAACTGAACTGAATATAGGAAAACTGGAAAACTGAGAGAAATGAAAATTGTTGGATTTACCCATTTCTATCCCCTGTACCTGTAATAAAATATACCATACTTTTCTGTGTATAAGACGCCCCCATGTATAAGATGCCCCCTATTTTCGGGGACTCAAATTTAAGAAAATGGGGGGAGACGGCACAGAGTTGTTGAGCTTTCCTTTTTTGCGGAGAATTGCCCAGAGTTGTTGAATTTTTTGAGGGGGAATTAACCAAGGTTGTTGAGATTTTTTGGGGGGCATTGCCGAAAATTGATCACCTGCATGCGTCCAAAAATCCACCTCACATCTGTCTCTTCACTGGTAGAAGCTGCCAATCGCCCGCCCAACTGCTGCAGTGTCAGCTAATTAACACCAGCCATTGACGCAGCAACCAATTACATGCCCAATAGCCACTGACAGCCACAGCAGCAACAAATCAAATGTCCACCCTATCAACTATACATGTATAAGATAACCCCCACTTTTTAGTATATTTTTTAAAGAAAAAACCTAGTCTTATACACGGAAAAGTATAGTATACAGCTGAATACTACATATTAAGCTAACACATAGTTTGATCCTGAGGATGAACATCTTCTAGACATTGCATTAAATAATTCTATTTTACTTCCCATCTTGTTGCTTAGGCCTTATTCTGGGTGCCACTCACACCTCAGATTATATTTAAAAGATACACAGGTTAGGGATTTTAATGTAGTAGCACTTAGAGTTTGAATATGATTCCACTGGAAATGAGGATGGTACTAATAGTCTCTTATTTTTAATGCATGTCTCTGTTTATTCTAAAAGGCTTTTCTAGGATAGCATTGCTAGGTATTTTTCAAGCCGTCTTTACGGATGGAACAAGTGCATTTTTATAGGTATAATATTCTGTCCCCCCCCCCATTTTTTGCACACCGCCACAATATTTTAAAATGATGTACTGTTTCTTAAAAGGAAAGAAAAAAAGTTGTGTGCATTTGTATAATCGGTGTTCAACCTGTGTGCATGACTTTTGTTTATGGCAACATGACACTTATCAGTTTCCCCTCATTTCTAAAACAGAAAATCCTAAAACAATGGGCAATGAAACAGCACTGACCGAATTTCTCATCTTGGGCTTCTCTGGTCTTCAGGAGCTGCAGCTGTTGCTCTTCTCATTCTTTCTTATCACATACATCTGCACTCTGGTGGGGAACATCTCCATCATTACCATTGCCTGCCTGGACCCTCAGCTTCACACACCCATGTACTTCTTTCTAGGGAACCTCTCTTTTCTGGATATCTGTTATACCAGCACCAATGTCCCTCAGATGCTGGTCCACCTTCTCTCAGAGAAAAAGAGCATCCCATATGCCAGTTGTATAACTCAGCTTTATTTCTTTGCCTCATTTGTGGGTACTGAGTGCATCCTGCTGGCTGCCATGGCCTATGACCGCTTTGTAGCTATATGCCATCCTTTACACTATACAGCCACAATGAAGAAAGGGTTTTGTCTCCAGTTATCCGGAGCCTGTTGGGCAAGTGGTTTTCTCAACTCAGCTGTGCACACCTACTTTACCTTCCAACTACCTTTCTGTGGGGTAAATCAGCTCAATTATTTCTTTTGTGATATCCCTCCCCTTCTGAAGATTTCTTGTGGAGACACTTCCCTCAATGAGATCATTCTTCTTGTCATTGGGGTCTTCATAGGATGGACCCCATTTGTCTGCATTGTCCTCTCTTATGTCTACATCATTTCCACTATCTTGAAGATACGCTCCACTGAAGGAAGGCTCAAAGCCTTTTCCACCTGTGCCTCACACCTGACCATTGTCCTCTTGTATTATGGGAGTGCCATCTTCACCTACGTCCGTCCAATTTCCACCTACTCTTTAGACAAAGATAGAATCATTTCTGTCATTTACAGCATTGTCACACCCATGCTGAACCCTTTAATCTATACCTTGAGAAACAAAGTTATTAAGGGTGCACTGAAAAAGATATTTATGGGGAAGCTATATTTGAAATGAAAGAATAGTTGCATGTTATCTTAGATGATGATGATTAACTTGTTCAGTTGGTTAGGGTATGGTGCTGATAATACCAAGGTTGAGGGTTTCATCCCCATATGGGACAGCTGCATATTGTTGCACTGAAGTGGGTTGGAGACAATTATCCCAAGGCTCCCTTCCAACTCTACTGTTCCATGATTATTTGATTCTCTTAACATTTAATCTTCACCTATTTATTGTTTGGGATTAACGTAAACAAAAATAAGATGGACAATGACTGAATTACCACAGTGGCATTTTAGTATCATTAAATTAAACATGCTTTCATTTGTCTTTCTCTTTTTCTATCTGGTTTATGTGTATGTGTGTGAGAGAGGGAGACATTTTGTGAGAGAAAGGCCTGAGTTTTAATTCTAATATTGTTTTATTTTTGAAACTCAACTGTAAGATCTTTAATCCTCAAGCCTGAATTGGAGTAACTAATTTATTTATTTTTGCCATATTCATATTTCTTCCAGTACAGGCAGCTATAGATAGCTACAGATCTGGTTGGATTTGCCCACAGCACATTCACAAATCCTGTGGTGTATGGCTTTTGCTTCACAATCTGCTTTCCTACAGGATCTTCTTGCTTTACAGATTCTACACAGATACTCACCTTTTCAAAGGGAAGGTTTAGAAATTCTTTTTAAGAATTAGCCCTCTCCATCTTGTTTTGGGGACAGATGCATAGCTCAATGTGTGGCCCTTGGGATGGCTTGAGGCAAATAATACTGATTGGGGGAGAGTGATTGGGGCCCCAGAGCAAATTGGTGGTGTGTCCTTGCACAGCTCTAGTAAAAATATGAATAATAGGCAAATTGCATACAAAAATGCGGATAATTAGGAGAGATGTGCAGCAAAATGATGGCCAATTTTCCCAAATACTTTTTTTAAACAAGGTGGGGGGCAAGAAGGCCAATGTGAAGAAAAATGGCTGCTTGAAACTGTCATTCCAGAGAAGCACCAGAATCCTATCTCCCTGAACTGGTAGCTATGGTCCACAGCTCCCCTACTGTGATGCGATGTGATTGTACAGAGGGAATGTCAGTGAAACCAAACATAAACTAAATGACCTCTCCTGTTAGTTTGTTTTCAAGCTATGGGAGAAAAATAGGTCTAACGAGGGCTTGCAATGAGACCAGGCCACACCAAGCATGGCTCCTACCTTGACAAACTCTGGTAAAGCTTTCAGGAACAGAGATCTTAATCTCAGGGACTTGTTCACTTCCCATATAAGACATTGTTAAAGAAACATGGGGATATATGGCCCAAACAGCTGGTGGATATCTCACAGAGAAAGCTGGAAATGAGCCTTGAATGCAATAAGCAAATTCATCATTCACAATGTGACAACATGGAGATCAGGGAGAAACTGAAAGAGGCTGAAAACTCTGAGTGCAGACAGAAGCTTGTGTAGATTTCAAAAAGAGGTGAAGCCAGATCTAACTTCCTTCATTGTTACTTGGTTCAAGACACTAATTCATGGCATCCACTTTAATTGTTTTTAATATTGTTTTTAATGCTGTAACCCACAATGGGACCTTAAGGTGAAGGGCCATTAATAAGTATAACAATATTAATAAGTATAACAATAATAATGATGATGATGATTTGGAACATATTCACAGTATGGTTGACTCCAATCTCAGAGAAGGAGTGCCCACACATGATGTGGTATTGTGTTTTGCCTGTATTGTGCTTTGCTTGTTACAGGAAAGAAAAAAGAAACTAACAGGATAGTTCACATGACAACCAGCCATCTGTGGTTCTAAGAAACCCTTAGAAAATGCCATGATCTGAAACCATTTATGGAAAGTTACAAGATGTGGGAATCCAATACCAGTGGGTTTTTCCCTTTCAGCTAGTTGTCATGAGAAGCCTGATGCAACTCAATATCGCTAACAGATGTGAGGCTACTGATCTATTGACAGCATTACATCCTGAATTATGTCCAGAGGCAGTGCACGATGACCCATGAGTAGACAGAGAAGAAGATGCAGGAGAAATCATAGACACCAGATGGGAAGAAGTCTCTGCTTCAAACACACACACAGAGGTTTGGATCCTCACCCTACTCCTGCAAAAATAAGCAAAATAAAATAAACAGTTACATTCCAGGCCCCCGCAGCATAAGTGAAATCATATGAAGTGGGGAGCACCTTCTAAACACCCTTTAAACACCCTGTCTGCCAACCTCTCTTCAATCCATACAAAAATGATGTACCCCAAAATATCCATAACTAGAACTGAAGCTCTAGGGCCAGCAGGGGGCTAGAGGACATGCGGGAGAGTGGCTGCTGCTGTTAGGCAGAGAGGTTGAGCAGCATGAACAAAGCCCCACTGTGCCTCTGATCTATTTGGGGCTTACTCCGCCCCCACTGATGTCCTCTTCAGACTCTGTGGAGGGCCTCCTTGTGAGCCACAAGGACTCTCCAGCTCCCTCTCAGTATTTCTGGGTTTGAATTTAATTATTTACTGGCATATATTGAGAACTCTTTAGGCTATAGTCTTCAGTTGCAATTAAGGGCACTGTGGGCTGCCTGGCAACATTGCAGCAGAAATTAATTGGGGAATAAGTCTCACATGGTTTCTGAATATATTTATATGCGCATGTGTGAGATACTGTACTGGGGTAAGTGTGTGATACCTGCAGATATTTACCATCCAACATGCAATTGAATTAGCTATTTGAAGTGACCAATTTTTCCTTTGATATTTCAATGCACAGTGAGTACAAAATAATACTTCATTTCCAGTGAAAAGTACCTACCAGCTGTAAAAATCAGTGTGCTTCTTTATAGCATGAATTGTAACTTCGTTGACTTCAAAATTTACTCCAAGCACAGATTTGCACTGCATGTTCCACTAGAAGTGAATCTGGTCCAGAATTTTGCTGGGTGTTTGGTCCTTGAGCTCTGATGTTATCTACAATCACCTGAATTGTGGTAGTTTTGTGTTTTAAGAACATGTGTTCCTAGGTATGTCTCAGTGTGTCCTTCCATTATATACACAACTGACTTGATTAAGATGTTCATGCTAGAAGAAAATAACTGACAGAAAATTGTTTAGAATCTGAATGTTAGTGTATAGAACACACACACACACACACACACACACACACAAACAAACATTGTTAAGCTTATCTCTTGTAATGCATGCCATGTTAAGACACAAAAGAAACAATAAAAAGGTTACAGCTTTTTAGCTTTGCAGATTCAAAGTTAGAAATAGGGAGGCCAGTAGCAGAACATACATAAACGCAGGAGGTGTTGTTTGCCTGAGAGATTCAAGTTATGTGTGGAGTTTTTAAAAACCTGGAAGCTACATTATAATAAAAGTTTGGGCTGCAGTGGGTAGCAAGCTGTGCAGGGCTGGGACACAGTATCTTAGAAATCTGAAGGGTCAAACCAGATGTTTGCTGAATGCAGAGCACATTATTAGGCTATTTGTGTTTTCTTAATGGATTAGATGCATAGGGTAACAATGTGTATTGTGAATGCAGAGCATGGGTAGGGAAGACTGACCTCTTCACTTCCCCATCATGCTCAGAATGGAGATAGCCTCCTCATCCTGTGTGGTTTGGATGATGGGGACTCCCTCACCCCATTAAGGCTCCTAGCAATGGGGAGCAATCTCGAATCCAACTGCAGCAGAGGAGTGAAGGAGTAGAAGAGTTTGGATTTGATATCCCACTTTATCACTACCCTAAGGAGACTCAAAATGGCTAACATTCTCCTTTCCCTTCATTCCCCACAACAAACACTCTGTGAAGTGAGTGAGGCTGAGAGACTTCAGAGAAGTGTGACTAGCCCAAGGTCACCCAGCAGCTGCATGCAGAGGAGTGGAGACACGAACCCGGTTCACCAGATTACAAGACTACCGCTTTTAATCACTACACCATGGTGGCTCTCCACTCCCTTCCCTCTATGCGTCTTCCCTTGTAAGTATGGTCTTCCGCTAGAGATGGGGAGAAATTCAATTCAGGTCTCATTTAAATGCAGACTTACTTCATTCACACTTCCTAAAACAATATGAGAGCTAGAGAACAACCATCCTTTGAAGTGTATACTTTTCCGAATTTTGCAATGTGGTTTTCCATCTAAGTAATATGTAGAAAAATGTACACACTACTATGCATAAAAATGTATATACAGTGGTACCTTGGGTTACAGACACTTCAGGTTACAGACGCTTCAGGTTACAGCCTCCGCTAACCCAGAAATATTACCTCGCATTAAGAACTTTGCTTCAGGATGAGAACAGAAATTGCGTGGTGGCGGCGTGGCAGCAGCGGGAGGCCTCATTACCTAAAGTGGTACCTCAGGTTAAGAACAGTTTCAGGTTAAGAACAGACCTCCAGAATGAATTAAGTTCTTAACCCGAGGTACAGAAAATAATATTTACTGTATAGCCAGTAAATATTATTCAAATAATATGATATATTATGGAAAATTGCTTTGCCAAAATGTGTGTATTAGACAAAATTGCAAACAGATTTGTTTACATTCAGATAAATTCACACAGATATGCTGATTAATTTTCAAGAGGATTTTTAAAAATTAAAGTATTGGCAAACTGATCTGGAAAAGTGGAGAACTGAACCTTATACAGTGGTACCTCGGATTACGTACTTAATTCATTCCGGAGGTCCGTTCTTAACCTGAAACTGTTCTTAACCTGAAGCACTTTAGCTAATGGGGCCTCCTGCTGCTGCCACACCGCGGGAGCACGATTTCTGTTCTCATCCTGAAGCAAAGTTCTTAACCCGAGGTACTATTTCTGGGTTAGCGGAGTCTGTAACCTGAAGCGTATGTAACCTGAAGCCTATGTAACCTGAGAGAAAACTGAGAGAA
The DNA here is from genome assembly GCF_964106645.2 of Podarcis pityusensis. Taxonomy (NCBI): domain Eukaryota; kingdom Metazoa; phylum Chordata; class Lepidosauria; order Squamata; family Lacertidae; genus Podarcis; species Podarcis pityusensis. The sequence continues at coordinate 29,010,405 of NC_138038.1, forward strand.
ATAAAAACAAGATATGAAACTGGATGCTACATATTAAGCTAATGTCTAATATGGCCCCAACGCTCAACGTCTTCTAGACATTGCATTAAGTTTTTCTATTTTACTTTCCATCATGTTGCTTAGGATCTATTATGGGTGCCACTCCTACCACAAAAATCAATTTAGCAAACACCTAAGTTTTAGTGTGGCAACATTCACACCTTGGAACATGCTTGCTGTGGAAATGGGGATGATGTGAATCTATTAAGGATTTCAAACAAGCTTTTTGTTGGCCATTGGTTCATGCTGGCTTTACAGATGGATCTAGTGTATTTTTACTCATTTATCCTTGAGTTTCCTTTGAAATCCTTTTTTGTGCACTGTCACAATATATTCAAATGGTGTGTAGTTTATTGTTTTAACAAATGAATAAAAAGTTGTGCGCATTTACAGAATTTCTGATCAGTCTCTGTTCTTGGCTTCTTCTTATGGTGGCAGGACACTTATCAGATTTTTTTTCTCATTTCCCAAACAGAGAACACCAAAACAATGATCAATGAAACAGCACTGACTGAATTTCTCATCTTGGGCTTCTCTGGTCTTCAGGAGTTGCAACTGTTGCTCTTCTCATTCTTTCTTATCACATACATCTGCACTCTGGTGGGGAACATCTCCATCATTACCATTGCCTGCCTGGACCCTCAGCTTCACACACCCATGTACTTCTTTCTAGGGAACCTCTCTTTTCTGGATATCTGTTATACCAGCACCAATGTCCCTCAGATGCTGGTCCACCTTCTCTCAGAGAAAAAGAGCATTCCATATGCCAGTTGTATAACTCAGCTTTATTTCTTTGCCTCATTTGTGGGTACTGAGTGCATCCTACTGGCTGCCATGGCCTATGACCGCTTTGTAGCTATATGCCATCCTTTGCACTATGCAGCCACCATGAAGAAAGGGTTTTGTCTCCAGTTATCCGGAGCCTGTTGGGCAAGTGGTTTTCTCAACTCAGCTGTGCACACCTACTTTACCTTCCAACTACCTTTCTGTGGGGTAAATCAGCTCAATTATTTCTTTTGTGATATCCCTCCCCTTCTGAAGATTTCTTGTGGAGACACTTCCCTCAATGAGATCATTCTTCTTGTCATTGGGGTCTTCATAGGATGGACCCCATTTGTCTGCATTGTCCTCTCTTATGTCTACATCATTTCCACTATCTTGAAGATACGCTCCACTGAAGGAAGGCTCAAAGCCTTTTCCACCTGTGCCTCACACCTGACCATTGTCCTCTTATATTATGGGAGTTCCATCTTCACCTACGTCCGTCCAATTTCCACCTACTCTTTAGACAAAGATAGAATCATTTCTGTCATTTACAGCATTGTCACACCCATGCTGAATCCTTTGATTTATACCTTGAGAAACAAAGATATTAAGGGTGCACTGAAAAAGATATTTATGAAGAAGCTGTATTTGAAATGAAAGATATGTTGTATTTTATTTTAGGTTTGTTTTTTTTACTTGAACATTTAGCATTCACCCAATCTATTGCATGTGATTAAAGTAAGCAAGAATAAGAAAAACAGTGACTATGAATTATCACAGTGACATATCATTAACATTGTTTAAAACAGCCAAAATTTCTAGTTCTGCTTTCATTTATGTTTCTTTATTATATTTTGTTGCAATGGCCACATTTTCATTCTAATGTTGTTTTTACTTTTGAAACTCAACTCCCAGATCTCACATGATCACACTGATCAACCTTTATTGGTGCAACTAATCTGTTTATTTATGCCATATTTTCCTTTCCTCTAACAAACTCTAGACAGAGTTCATGGTTCTTCACATGCACAAATAGTGTCTTATACAAACAGTGCAACTAGTAACCAACACTTCATTTGTCAATGGTCAATGGTCAAGAAATATTGCAAACTATCTTTCTTAATTTAAAAATTTGACATCTTTGCTCTCCCATAAGTTGGTACCCCTGGTTCCTATACCGGAAATAATGGAAGTAATCAGCTTATTATATGAACATGTGCCTAACAAACAATTTCCTGGGAACACATTGTGTTTGGAAAGCAGGGCCTGTGTGCATAATTACATCTGAATTAACAAGCATAAGATTGTGCTTCATGATTAGGGTTTTAAAGTGAATAAATGTAAACATGATTACGTTATTATTATTGCATAGTTAGGATTCCCATTAGTATACAACACTTTGGTTTTCTGGAACCTTGTTCAGAAGACACATAATTAATCACCGGAGACGTTCAGTTCTAGGATATGTTTTCTTAAGCAAAAACAAGATGAAATATTGGGGGGAGGGATTAACGTTCATAAATAAATGCCTCATTGCTGAGATATATATCATATATGAAGGAAATGGATATAGAACTTCTGTCATGCATGCGCTGAAAATTAAAAAGGCATAGTACATTGCTTTATTTGAAAGAAAAATCACACAGAGAGATACAGGAAGAAGATTCAATACATCATGCATAAAGAACAACAACTTTTAAAAAACCGGATTCAGGTAGGCAGCCGTGTTGGTCTGTCGTAGTCATAATAGATAACAAGATGAAAAAGATTATAAAAAATTATTAAAAGATGATCCAAAAAGAACTCCCTTAAGAGAATAAAGTCTTTAAAGACAGTCTTTAAAAGAATCTTTCCCAATTTTTTTTTTAAATAATTCATGTAGCACCTTAAAATCCCTTGCCCTTCCCTGTGAAACCAACTGCCATCATTAACTGTCATCAACAGTTACAAGGTTGTAGCAACCTCTGCTTCAGAGTATCTGAAGAAGTGTGTATACACACGAAAGCTCATACCTAGAAATCTTATACTTAGTTGGTTTTTAAGGTGCTACTGGAATTATTTTTTTAAAAAAACTTTTTTTGAAAGATTCTTTTAAAGACTGTCTTAAAACAAAAACACTTCATTCTTTTTAGATCATCTTTTAATATATATTTTTTAATCTTTCATCTTGTTATTTATTTCAAAAAAACAATTGATACTCCATATTCTCCCTGGCCATTCAACAAAACAAGATATTGCTAAACCAGTGAGAAATGATTCTTGACAGGAATACATTAAGTTTACAAATGAAACTAATCATGACAAAATTTCAAAGAAATACAGGGGCATGTTGTTAATGTTTGATGCAACATTAAAATTACATATTCTCTGGATCCCCCTCCTCCATGCAACAATGTTCAGCAGTAGAAAATGATTGTCCTGGAGAGCTCTGGGTAAGTGCTGTCTTAGAACTGTAAATGCCAGCTAACATTTGAATTGGGGGGGGGGGGGGGCTAAGCCTTCTTGGTAGGCATGGAACTCCCTGATGATACAATTCTCTCTCTCCCTCTCTCCTCTTTTAGATAGGCCCTGAAGGTATTTCTTCTGTGTTTAACTAGGGATAATTGTTGGTACTGTAAGTTTTTCAGTGACTGGGAATTATATATTTGATTGGATTAATATTAAATGACTATATCACTTTTATCTTATTTAGATTATAATAGTGATTTTTTTTCTTTCTCTCTTGGTTTCGAAAAATGCATTTTATGTCACTTTGGGAAGATGTTTTTATTAGGAAAGGTAACATGGAAATCTCTTCCATAAAAAATAAAATAAAATGGCACCAGTGCTACGTGTGGTGCTTGATGTCTTGATATCTAATAATTCACTAATTTGTATTAGGGCCTTTTCCCCCTTCTTCAGACATACAATATGGAAAAAAGAGAAGAGGGAAATCAAACCATCATCACAGAATTAATTCTTCGGGGATTTGGGGATTTTCAAGATCTACGGATTGTCATCTTCATCTTGTTTCTAGCCATCTATATCCTTACAATGACTGGAAACATCCTCATTGTTGGATTAGTTGTGACAAACCACAGCCTCCACACTCCCATGTACTTTTTTCTGGCAAACCTCTCTTGCTTGGAGACCTTCTACAGTTCAACCATCTTGCCCAAGGTCCTTGTCAGTTCCCTGACTGCAGAGAGAGCCATTTCCATCCCTGGCTGCATTGCACAATTCTATTTCTTTACTGCACTGGTAGTTACTGAATGTGGTCTCCTAGCTATGATGTCTTATGACAGGTATGTAGCAATATGTAAACCTCTGCATTATGGAACTCATATGACAGCTAAGCGATGTGTTCTCATGGCAGCTGGCTGTTGGATTACAGGTTTTTTGGCAATGTCAGTAATGATGTATCTGATGACAAGGTTGACATTTTGTGGTCCCAATGAAATAGAACATTTCTTCTGTGACTTTACCCCTGTGGCAAAAATCGCTTGCAGTGAATCTCAGAAATTTGAACTAATGGGTTTCATATTCTCAACCATTTTCACCGTGCCTACATTTTTATTGACTCTGACCTCATACACATTTATTGTAACCACTATCCTGAGAATCCCATCTGCTACTGGAAGGAAAAAGGCCTTCTCTACATGCTCATCTCACCTTTTTGTAGTGACAATTTATTATGGCACCTTAATCATAGTCTATGTGCTGCCCAATAATGAAAATATGAGAAAGCTAAACAAAGTCTTCTCTGTTTTTTACACCATTCTTACTCCTCTGGTCAATCCACTGATATACAGTCTCAGGAATAGGGAAGTGAAAGTGTGCCTTAGGAAATCTGTTGGTAAACTGACTAATGGCATATGGTCAAAGGAAATTCAAGGAACTGTTTTTAGTTTGGGATGGAATCCTAAATCACCCTAGATTCATTTCCCTCACTTCAAATTGACTCCAATTTCCCAGTATTGCAATATTCTCAGCTTAATTGTGCTTCGAGCCCCAAAACCCATCCCCCATGGAAATAAAGACACAGTGGAGACAGAATTTAGTTTAAATGTTGATGGGCAAATTTTGGCCACAACTTTATTAAAATACACAAATGTGACTGGTATTGGTTTAGGCATTGGTATCAAACTACAGTGGTGCCTCGCAAGACGAAATTAATCCGTTCCGCGAGTCTGTTCGTCTTGCGGATTTTTTGTCTTGCGAAGCACGGCTATTAGTGGCTTAGCGGCTTAGCGGCTATTAGCGGCTTAGCAGCTTAGCGGCTATTAACGGCTTAGCGGCTTTAAGAAAAAGGAAACAAACTCGCAAGAACTCGCAAGACATTTCGTCTTGCGAAGCAAGCCCATAGGGAAATTCGTCTTGCGGAATGACTCAAAAAACGGAAAACTCTTTCGTCTTGCGCGTTTTTCGTCTTGCGAGGCATTCGTCTTGCGAGGTACCACTGTATATATAGTTCCTGCCCCACCCTGCAGGAAGCCTCCGAAGGGTAATCAACCAGCAGGGGGAGCTCCATCAATGTATATAGACTGGTGTTCACCCCTGGGGTTCCCAGGGGTCCTGGCATGGCCCTAGCCCCTCTCCAGGCTTTGGACAAGATCCAGACCCCCGGATTCCTTTAACAGAATACCCTATTCATTGGAGGGGCAGGTGATGGCCGCACCTCCGCTTCCCACATTCCCCTAAACCAATGCCTAACCGCCAAACCTTACAAAGTTGTGACGATTGCTAAAAGGTAGGCAAAAACCAAGTGGCCACAGCCAGTCTGCCACATTGGAAACAATTCCTACCTTGCCCCCGTTCCAAAACAGGCGACCAAACAAAGTCCAAATCAAGGTCAAACACAACCTAATTATCAGGTGGGTGGGTGGGTGTTCAGCAGCGCAAAGCAAAAGGAGGTCCCTACGTCATGCTGCCAAATAAATACCCCCAACCCCCAACCTTGCCACGCTTCTGATTGGCTAAAGGCCATTGGCATAACTGTGGCACCACCGGCTTGGAGCAGGGCAAGCCCCGCCCACAAGCTGGTTAGGGAAGAGTTTCAGTGCCGAGCACAACATGGAGGATCCAACTTATGTTCATTTTGAAGCATAAGTAACAGTGAGATGTGATGAAAACATCCATGACTGATGGAAATCTTGACAAGCTGACTCAGGGCATAATGCCCCAGAATCTAAAGAACTATTTAAGTTTAGAGTAGAAATTAATGCTTACTGGTGGAAGATAGTGAAGTCTTTAAAGGGTTTATTTCCAATTTAACTGCTGATCCAATTTGCCTGATGTCCCAGAGAAAGATTTAGACAATAAATCTTTCTCTGGGACATCAGGCAAATTGGATCAGCAGTTACCGTATTTTTCGCTCTATAACACGCACCCGACTATAACACGCACATAGTTTTTAGAGGAGGAAAACAAGAAAAAAAATATTCTAAACGAAACAGTGGATGTATGATTTTGTGGTTCATGCTGTGGCCACAGACATGTGATCTGACAGTGAGTTTGGGGTAGCCCAATGCAAAAATCCTGAGGATCCATGTGGAATCATGCTTTGTAACCACGTTTTTGCACCACTGCGGCCCCAGGCAACAGTGGGTGTGTGATTTTTTTGGTGCAAGCTGTAGCCATGGACATGCTATGTGATCTGATGGTGAATTTGGGGTGACCCAGTGCAAAAATCCTGAGGATCCATGTGGATCCGTGCTTTGTAACCAGGCTCTCTGTCCCTCTCTTCTCTCCACTCAGCGGCTCTTCTCCCGCTTTGCTGTTTCAAAGCGAGCCATGGAGGAGGGAAGGAAGGGGAACCATGGATCCTCTGCTCACGACTGCAGCAGATCCCCCCCGCCACCCGCAGGCATTCGCTCCATAACACGCACAGACATTTCCCCTTACTTTCTAGGAGGAAAAAAGTGAGTGTTATGGAGCAAAAAATACGGTAAATTGGAAATAAACCCTTTCACCTGGAGGATTTTCATGTTCTTTACCACACAGAGAGTCCCATCTGTTTTCCATACTGGGGAAAAACATGGGAAAACTGACATGATTTCTCCAGCAGAGTAGATAGCACTGGGGCAGGGCTATTTGAGGAAAAGAAACTAAGGGAGTTTTAAGCTTGTTTTCTGATGCAGTATGGTCCTGATTCAGTTCAGCACCTTCTCCTGCACCTTCTTTAAAGAAAGAGGAATGTTGTGAGATCAGATTGTGGTTATCTTGTATCACATTTACTTGAGACCTCAGATTCAGAAATCAAGTACAAAATACAGTAGTGTCATATCTTTGTCCATATTAGGAAACAGGGAACTAACAAGATCTTCTTTTCAGTATCCCAGAATATCAACTTCCTTTCTGAACAGCAGTTTGGACAGATGTCCCCCTCTGCACACGCCTTTCTGAATGTCATCTACTTGACATGACAAGCCACTGAAAAGGTGTGAGCATATGTCATCACACATGTCCAAGCACTATTATGTTTGAATCTTTTTTAGCATAGATATAAATAAACTTGCCTAACAAGTTTAGATAGTCCATTGTACTAATTACCACACACCTGATTTCATTAACCCTTTTCACTTTGTTACATTGAGCAACAAGCAAACCTTTCCAGTTTCCATCTTAGTCTTCTGATCCCTTTTCTAAAGACTAGCATGCTTAACAAGCAAACCCAACTCTTTGTTAATGAAGGGATATTGGGGGGTAAATGTGCCAGAATTTCCTAGCAGACTGGGACTATTTTGTCAAATTTTAATGACCTAATCATCAACTTTACTTTTGAATATGACCCCAGGTGATTTAGTTACTCATTTAAATGAGACATAAGAGACACACATCACCAGGGGAAATTACTTTAGACATTACATACACAAAAACAAGTAGAAGGTGTAGATGACATTGGTCCTCGGAATATAATGTCTTCTTACCATGAGGTTTCATCTGTATAAATGAAATGGATGCAGAAGACAAACTTCTACCATTTATGCAATGAAGGCAGGAGAGGAGCAGTACAATACTTTACAGGAAAGCAAAAGCAAAGTATCAGAATAAGACAGATAGATTATCAGATACAGGAAGCATGATGATGAAGAAAAGTTTCTCCATATTCTGCATTTTAAGTTTATCACTCAACAGAATAAGATATATGTAAACTAAGAAATAATTGTCATGAAGGTGAGAAAAAAGATAATGCACAACAAATGCATGACTGAAGAAAGGAAGTGCACATACCATACATGACAATGTAAGTCACTGATATTAAATGAAGGAAAGCTTTCATTGACTACTGAAAGGGGGGAAAAGAACCACTGCTGCTAGATACAAAGGATGACAATGGCAGAAGGGAGAAATCAAACCATCATTACAGAATTGATTCTCCAGGGATTTGGGGATTTTCAAGACCTACAGATTGTCCTCTTCATCTTGTTTCTAACTATATACATCCTTACAATGACTGGAAACATCCTCATTGTTGGATTAGTTGGACAAACCACAACCTCCACACTCCCATGTACTTTTTTCTGGCAAACCTCTCTTGCTTGGAGACCTTCTACAGTTCAACCATCTTGCCCAAGGTCCTTGTCAGTTCCCTGACTGCAGAGAGAGCCATTTCCATCCCTGGCTGCATTGCACAATTCTATTTCTTTACTGCTCTGGTAGTTACTGAATGTGGTCTCTTAGCTATGATGTCTTATGACAGGTATGTAGCAATATGTAAACCTCTGCATTATGGAACCCATATGACAGCTAAGCGATGTGTTCTCATGGCAGCTGGCTGTTGGATTACAGGTTTTTTGGCAATGTCAGTAATGATGTATCTGATGACAAGGTTGACATTTTGTGGTCCCAATGAAATAGAACATTTCTTCTGTGACTTTACCCCCATAACAAGTATCGCTTGCAGTGAAACTCAAACATTAGAACTGATGTGCTTCATATTCTCAACCATTTTCACCTTGCCACCATTCTCATTGACTGTGACCTCATACACATTTATCATCATCACCATCCTGAGAATCCCATCTGCCACTGGAAGGCAAAAAGCCTTCTCCACTTGCTCATCTCACCTTGTTGTAGTTACAATTTATTATGGCACCCTAATCTTAGTTTATGTGTTGCCCAAGAGGGAAAATATGAGAAAGCTAAACAAAGTCTTCTCTGTTTTTTACACCATCCTAACACCTCTGGCCAATCCCCTGATATACAGTCTCAGGAACAAGGAAGTGAAAGAGTCCCTTAAGAAATCTATTGGAAAGCTGCATAAGATCATAGGGAATCAAAGACACTAATTTTGGATTAGGGGAGAAATTGGTGACTTCATCTTATGGATACTGAAGCCTTTATATACTGTCTAAATCTCTTTTTTTCTCTTGTCATACATATAGTGATGGGACAGAAGAAATTATACTATTTTTCTTGTGTCATTGATTATCACCATTCATGATCTGCTGAATTCTACCTGCTGTAGCTTGGAGCTAGGTGCGTACACTGTAGTTGTACACTGTAGTTTATTGAGTGCTGAAAGGGACACAGCTAAGAACCACCTGAAGCCCCATGAACCTTTTTGCCTGCCAATAAAAGCAATCCCAGTGCTTATGAGTGATTATTGTGATGTCAGCTGGTTCCAAGACTCTTCTTTGTTGTGAAATCTTGGAGGTGTTCTGGGAGGTTTTGCGGCTCTGGGTGAAAGTTGGAAGAGGGTTGTCGAGTGGAGCGGTGTGCCACAGGAGAATGAATTGATATTTGTTTGTATTTATTAGTAATTTGTGTTATTGATTTTATTTGGTGTTTTGAAAATATTTTTGTTGTTTATGTTTGCTTTATAGAACTTGGATATATATTAATATATAAAGTGGTATATAAATGGTCTAAACAATAAATAAATGATAATAAATTCCAGATCAACCCTATTGTGTCCAATTGCACCTTTCTACTGAAAGAAAACGTTTTTAAAAACAGAATGGGGAGGGAGCAGATTTTCAGAAATTTACTGTACCTTTCACTGCACACTTCACCCCCTCTAAATCTGCTGCAAAGGCACCATGCAGAGGGGAGGATGGAGGGGTGAAAATTACCTCCTCATCCCACTGATTGATTCCTCTTTCTCAGAAAATGGTCAGCATTGGTTTGTTGTTGTTGTTGGTAGTACTCAGCATTGCAACAGTTGCATGCTTGCTGTTGCTTGTTTGTATTGCATCAGTTTCACATTGTGACCACTCTGATGCCCTTCACAACTGGAAACCTCCAATTTCTAGCCACATGAAGTCAAGTGTGAATATTGGAGATATTTTCTTTGCATCAGGAAACATAGAATTTATTCTTTGAGACTATCGTCACCCCCAAATTTTCATAGTAATATTTATTTTACTGAAAGCAATATTCATTTGCAAGGTCTTTCCTAGGCAGAATAATTTGAGAAAGGGATGCGGGTGGCGCTGTGAATTAAACCACAGAGCCTAGGACTTGCTTATCAGAAGGTCGGCGGTTTGAATCCCCGCGACGGGGTGAGCTCCCGTTGCTCGGTCCCTGCTCCTGCCAACCTAGCAGTTCGAAAGCACCTCAAAGTCCAAGTAGATAAATAGGTACCGCTCTGGCGGGAAGGTAAACAGCATTTCCGTGTGCTGCTCTGGTTCTCCAGAAGTGGCTTAGTCATGTTGGCCACATGACCCAGAAGCTGTATGCCAGATTCCTCGGCCAATAAAGCGAGATGAGCACCACAACCCTAGAGTCGGTCACGACTGGTCCTAATGGTCAGGGGTCCCTTTACCTTTACTGCCTCAGTAGAATTTGCATCTTCAAAGGTGGGATATAGGCAATTGCCATCACACCAGAAGGAAATTTTGAGACACACAATATTTTGTGTAAACATGTTATACTTATTAAAATATAACAAACCAGAGGCCCTGCAAAACAAACTAATTAAACCAAAATACAGTTGTACCTCAGTTTTTGAACATCTCCACTGATGAACAGTTTGGTTTATGAACTCTGTATACCCTGAAGTAAATGCTTCGGTTTTCAAACACACCTGAGATGTCAGACATGCTATGCGGCTTCCACTGAGTGCAAGATCCTGAGGCCTACCTAGCTGTTGGCTGTTGAGTTTTTGTTTTTTGAACATTTCAGAACTCGAACAGTCTTCCGGAATGGATTACGTTCTAAAATCAAGGTACCACTGTAACCAAATAAAATACATCTGGGCCAGTGAATTCTAATAAATAGGGGATTCTATCCCTCTCGTCACCAGGGCTGCACTCTGTGTTCATGAAGCTAGGTTTGTTAAGGCACCTCCCTCTATGCTGTGGGCATCCTGGGTGTATGAACCTGACACGCACAACATAGCCTTGTTGGGCAACATTATCCCCAGTTTTTCTGCCAGGCTGAATGGCACCATCCAGCAGCAGCATAGGGTGAGGGGGACCATAGGGGAGGTTGCCCCAGGTGCAAAATTGTTAGAGATGCAAAAATTTGACACTTGCTGCTGCCTCAATACAGCTGTGTGCTTTTGTCATCAGGCTCCGTTGAAAATAGCTTCTCCATGCGAACCAGGAAGTGACCCCTCCAGGTAATGGAATGACTCTTTTTTTCTTACCTCTGTGGGTGTACCTAATCACAAACATTGCATTCTGTGAAGGTAAAAATTGAATTTGAATGTGACCCCAGGAGACTTAGTTCTTCCTTTAAATGAGACATAGGAGACACTTATCTCCAAGGGACATTAAATTAGATGGATACATGGGAAAAAGTGGCAGTTGTATGGGGGTTGGTCCTCAGAACATAATGTCTCCTTGCTGTAAGGGCTCATATGTACAGATGAAATCCATGCAGAACTCAAAGATGCAAATATCAGAACCAGAAAGAGAGAATAATAATACAGGGAGCATGAAGAAGAGCAGAAGGTCAATCTATGCTCCATATTTTGCACTTCAAGCATATCACTCAACAGAATGAGATAAAGGACTATACAGGTAAGAAACACTGCTCATGGGGGAGGGAAAACAAAATCAATGAGGAAAAGAGGCCAAGACCTCTGTATCTGAGTGATAGCCTTTCCTTAGAAGGTGGGAAGCCAGTAGTGTGATTAGCCTCCAAATTCCTGGGGCTATTTTCTGTACAATTGCATGACAAGCTGACAAGTAACAGAACATGCTTATGGCTCAATGAGGGATTTGAACCCTGGTCTCCCAGGTCCTAGCCTGACACTCTGACCATTACACCACCACCGGTTCTCACTGCAGGATCTTGTAAGGCTCCAAGGCCACATGTCTGGCTTCCAGAGGATCTGCTTCTTGTTTGCAGGGGAGTAAGCTGATTGATCAAATGTTATCCCACATGTTTTCCTTTCACTTTCTTTATCTGATCTTTTGGTGATGTCGGTTTCTTGCACAATAACTCCCAATCAACTTTAATTGCCCAAACTAAATTTATTAGTATGCAACTGAACATCATCCAAAAACAGAGACCCGAAGCTTCTTCACCTGAGGATCCCAGAGGGTCATTAGTTGAATGGACATCAGTCAGGGATTCCTTAGCTGTGATTTTTGCATTGCAGGGTGATCAATGCAAGATGATCCTTGGGGTGATTTCCATCTCTATGATATTATAGTTCTATGGGTTGCCTTTGCCTCTGGCTCTCCTTAGATATGTTGGTTCTCTTTTTATTGCCTACCTCGTATTTACTCATTTATCTGGGCCACCTATATCTGTCACAAGGGCACAACTAAAGAAAGATGAGATGTGGGAGATCAAATAATGGTGAGACTATAAACTAATACACTCACCACATATTCAATTAAGGACAGCTGTCATTGGCTGCTAGAAAGAAAAACAACTAAGATTAGTTTTACTCCTTGAATTAAATTTCTGAACTTCACCAGAACTACATCAACTACAATGCAATCCTCTAAACACCTACTAAGAAGTAAGATCTATTGAGTTCAATAAGGCTTACTCTTAGGTAAATGCATGTAGGATTGTGGCCTTAAGCTGAAGAGACTGGACATGCAGTTGTACAGATATCTTCCTTTCCATCCCCTTCCTACTCTTCTATTTTTGTATCAACGTTTTTATTGATTCATTCAAACTGGAATACAAAACTACTTGTTCTTTGCATTTATTAACACTGACAACAAACAATGTTCCTACTCAATAATCATGGAATGATGTGGGATGTAGAAATGCAAGTTATTCTCATACGCTTGTTTTTGCGTTGCTCCAAATAGGAAAACCATTAATGGAAGCTAAACTTGCACTTTGATAATGAGTGCATATGTATCCACTACAAAAGCATACACTGACAAGAGTAATGCTGTTGTGAAATGTGTAACACTAAACCTTCAGATCATTGTGTCTCAAACACACACACATAAGATATGGAAAGTTCTGGCAAAAGAGAATCACCTACACAATCCCTAGCAGAGCCATACTTAATAGTCATTGTACCGTATGCAGCAGCAAATAATGGTTAATAATTCAGTGAATTTTATTACATTTCCCCCTAGATACGAAGGATGGCAATGGCAGAAGGGAGAAATCAAACCATCATCACAGAATTGATTCTCCAGGGATTTGGGGATTTTCAAGACCTACAGATTGTCCTCTTCATCTTGTTTCTAACTATATACATCCTTACAATGACTGGAAACATCCTCATTGTTGGATTAGTTGTGACAAACCACAACCTTCACACTCCTATGTACTTTTTCCTTGCTAACCTGTCTTGCTTGGAGACCTTCTACAGTTCAACCATCTTGCCCAAGGTCCTTGTTAGTTCCCTGACTGCAGACAGAACTATTTCCATCCCTGGCTGCATCACACAATTCTATTTCTTTAGTTCTCTGATCGTTACTGAATGCAGTCTCCTAGCTATGATGTCTTATGACAGATACATAGCAATATGTAAGCCCCTACATTATGCAACCCTAATGAACAACAGGCTCTGCCTTCACATGGCAGCTGGGTCTTGGATTAATGGGTTTCTAGCAATGTCAATAATGATGTACCCAATGACACGGTTGACGTTCTGCGGCCCCAATGAAATTGAACATTTCTTTTGTGACTTTACCCCAGTAGCAAGAATTGCTTGCACTGAGGCACAAAAATTTGAATTGATGGGTTTCATATTTTCAGTCATTTACATCCTTCCTCCTTTTCTATTGACTTTGACATCATATATGTTCATCATCACCACTATCCTGAGAATCCCATCTGCTACTGGAAGGAAAAAGGCCTTCTCCACATGCTCATCTCATCTTGCCGTGGTTACAATTTATTATGGCACCCTAATCATAGTCTATGTGCTGCCCAATACTGAAAATATGAGAAAGCTAAACAAAGTCTTCTCTGCTTTTTACACCATTCTGACCCCTCTGGTCAATCCACTGATATACAGTCTCAGGAACAGAGAAGTGAAAGAGTCTTTTAGGAGGTCTGTTGGCAGGCTGACTCGTAGCTTAATGCCCCAGAAATTCCAAAATAATGTTTTTAAATTAGGGTGAAAACTTGAGCATCCTGCCGGAGGATTGTGATGTGTGTGTTTTTCTCTTGATTTTCTAAATCCTTTCTCTTGTCACATGTACTGTGGGAATTATATATTTGTTATATAATTTAAATCTATTTCAGTATTGTAACTTCTGTATGTTTTAAAGTATAGCTGTAATTTCTCTTTTTTTTCTTTTGTAAAATATTTTGAGTGTTTGTTTGTTTTTTACAATCAAGCAGTCTATAATTTTTATGAAATAAATAAATAAATATTATTATCTGAATCAAAACTATCACTGCTTCATGTGCTTGCACGACCTTTCACGAGGGAGACTGGATAATTGAAAAAGTCCTACCCACTCTGATCTGCCTCTCTTTCTCCCCACCCCCAAGCCCTTCCTTTTCTAAGCCTCATTTCTTTCTTTATTTTGAATTGAACCAAAATAGTATTGTTGAGTCCATTGATGTCAATGGGTTTACTTTGTGCATGACTTAGTTGAGGATCACCTGGTTACATCATATATTGCAAGTGATCCTATGAAACTGATAAACTGGTACAGCCTCAAATTATTTTCAAAGGCTTTGGATGATGAAAGCTCTAACCTCAAAACTTTAAAAAGTGTTGTCTTGATTAATTGCCCAATGGGGATTTGGAACTGTAGGCTGAACCTGAACTCAATAATTGTCTACAGTGTCTTCTTGGAAAATCCATGTTTCTTACAAGACTTCCATTTGCTGGAGCAATACACACCAGATGAAGTAAGGAGTGGGGATAGAGATGGGGGTTATCCAGTGAAACTTTATTCTTATGTATTCTTATGTGTTGTTGTTTTTTTTTTTAAAAATAATAACAATAGTTCCTGTTCCACATCTAGGTTTATGTGCACCTATATGCTTAGTAGTTCCTCACCCCTCTTTTATTGTCCATTCCAGGTCGCCCAACCACTACCACAGTGTCCTTTCTCAGATCAAGATGAGCAGGTGATAGCAAAGGTTGCAAGGTTTTTAGATGGGCAATCAGAATAAGATCAATTATTCGGCTATTGATTCAAAACTCTAAAATGTATTTTAAATAATTGACTTTTTATTTCTATTCTTTGTATATCGTATTGTTGTTTTATTGCTATAGTCAATGGCTGGTGCAAATAAAGATTCATTCATTCATTCATTCATTCATTCATTCATTCATAGTTCCTGTTCCACATCTAGGTTTATGTGCACCTATATGCTTAGTAGTTCCTCACAGGAGCAATTTCAGGAATAAAGTTCTCCCCCCCCCCCATATTGCACTTTTTGCCAATTCAGAAGGAGGTAACCTGAGGTGGCTGACAGCGTCGGCAAGTAAAGAACATTATTCCTAAAATGGTCAGACACAGTAATGATTCCCCCTTCCCGCTCCCCACTTCATGTAGCTTGGCTGAATCATCTGTTGGTATTGGTTTAGTTTTCATGGATGTATCCATTATTGGTTGAGCCAATTACCTATGTTATAAACCTTTCTGGACTACAGTTCATTTCATGTGTGTTTTTGTTTTTACTGAAATGATACTTTGATATTTACATCCACCTTTCCTCATCGTTGTTCATTCAATTGTTACACCCAAGCCCAGGCTCTGATAGGTGAGAGACTCCAAGGGTACAAGGGGCTTAACAAGGGTCCGCTTCCCTTGGAATGAGGAACAGCAAAGACTGTGATGTTTTAATAATAATAATAATAATAATTATACCCTGTCCATCTGGCAGGGTTTCCCCAGCCACTCTGGGTGGCTTACAGCACATACAAAAATGTAAAAGATGGTGATTCACAATCATTGTCTAGAGAAAGAGTTGCTGATGAAGGTGGTTAAATGGCAAGCTATGGCCATTACCTTACCATTGCCCAGTTAGTAATGGAATCTCCCATCAGCTTTTAACCCTTACTTAGCACAGGACCCAGTAAATGGGAAGGGACTCAGGCATCATACAGACTTCCCCCTTATCATATAACACTAATCATTAAATAGATGCATCATTCTCTCTCTCTTTCTTGTTAGTTTTTAAAGATTCCTTACTGGGTTGTTTACAGCTATTTCATTTGTATTTTGGGTATTGATCTAAAATTTGCATGTTTGTAAACACTCTAATCGTGGGCAATAAGACTGGAGAAACTTGCTGGGCTGTCCATTTAGCAGCATATGGAAAGCAAATGGTCCCTCCTGCAATTATTAACTCTTCATCAGGCATGACCAAATCTATCAATCTGAGTGTCTAATTTTCTCAAAATGAAATTAAACTCACCACATTTCCATAATAGTTTTCATTTCTTTTTGGTGGGTGGGGGTGGGAAGTTTTCCCCCAAAATAGCATTTTTGTACTAATTTCTCCTAAAATTGGCATTTTGTCTAATTTAAACATTTCAGATGCATTTTCTCTGTTATGGTATTTGTGTTATTTGCTTTAAATTATGCATGGTTTTCCCTGACATATACATTGTTTTTTAAAAAGTAGAATGTAGGTAAAAAGGTAAAGGTACCCCTGCCCATACGGGCCAGTCGTGTCCGACTCTGGGGTTGCGTGCTCATCTCGCTTAAGAGGCCGGGAGCCAGCACTGTCCGAAGACACTTCTGGGTCACGTGGCCAGCATGACGAAGCTGCTCTGGCGAGCCAGCACCAGCGCAGCACATGGAAACGCCGTTACCTTCCCACTATAAAGCGGTACCTATTTATCTACTTGCACTTGGGGGTGCTTTCGAACTGCTAGGTGGGCAGGAGCTGGGACTGAACAACGGAAGCTCACCCCGCTGCGGGGATTTGAACCGCCGACCACGCGATCGGCAAGTCCTAGGCACTGAGGTTTTACCCACAGCGCCACCCGCGTCCCTAGAATGTAGGACTACATTACAAAATTCAGGCATGTGTTTGAAGGATAGCTGTGTTTCTTTTTACAAGTTGTCTTGGGAACCGTAAATTAGATGAGTTCAACTCAGTTTTCATTAAGATGTGCACTGAATTGAACCAAAATGAATTTCTCCCCCATTCCTACACTCTCCTGGTACTGTTGCAAACATTTCATCACACTGACATGCTTTCCATTTACCTAGAGTGCTCCTAAAATGTTATGTCTGTGTCCATCATTAATTTTTAGATGAGGAGCAAAGGGACTGTGACACCTCAAACCACAAAGTGTAAGTCATGCTTCCCACTTCCTCTGATTTTTTCCCTTCAGCAGAGATACATTGTCTGCATAATGGAACAACGCAACCAGACCAGTATCAAAGAGTTCATATTTGTGGGATTCTCCAGCGACCGAGGCGCCAATTTGTGCCTCTTTGCAGTGGTTCTCTCCATGTACTTCATCACCCTGACAGGTAACACACTCATCATTGTGGCCATCCGTATTGACCCACGGCTCAGCACACCAATGTACTTCTTCCTGACCAATCTCTCTTTCTTGGACATCTGCTACACAACAAGTGTGGTGCCTCAACTGCTGGTTCATTTCCTGATTAGTCCAAAGACCATCTCCTTCAACAGATGCATGGCCCAGCTCTGTATCTCTTTGACCTTTGGCAGCATTGAGTTTATCCTGTTGGCAGCCATGGCTTATGACAGATATGTGGCTGTTTGCTATCCCTTGCATTATAAAGTCATCATGAATAGGACAGTGTGTATTCAGTTGGCACTAGCTTCCTGGATTGGTGGCTTCCTCAATGCTCTAGTGCAAACTGGGTTCACCATGCGCCTTCACTTCTGCACTTTCAACATCATCAACCACTTTGCTTGTGAAGTCCTGGGTGTTATCAAGTTAGCTTGCTCTGAGACCTTTATCAATGAAATCATGCTTATGGTGGCAGGGGTCATTGTGCTACTCATCCCCTGCATCTTGATAATGCTTTCTTACGTGTATATAATCCGTGCTATCCTACGCATCCACTCTTCAGAAGGTCGGCACAGAGCCTTCTCCACATGTTCCTCTCACCTGACTGTCGTCACCTTCTGCTATGGAACAGCTGCATTTGCTTATATGAACCCCAGAACAAACACTTCACCCAACCAAGACAAGATGTTGGCTTTCGTATATGCCGTGGTCACTCCAATGCTTAATCCTATTATCTATAGTTTAAGGAACAAGGAAGTCAAAGGAGCCTTGGCTAAAGCAGTAAGGAAAAACGTCCCCACGGAAAGCTAAAGAACCATTTGTAAAAATTTATATAGCAGCATTAAAATATGTACAATGGTTATCAGATATTTAACTGATGCAAGTTAAAGTCAAATATAAGCTCTATCTGCTCTTGCCTTTGGGAGGTTGGGGACTGATTTACATATACATGCACAACTCTTAATGAGTCCACACAATGACTGGCAATTGAATGTTAACATCTGAACTCATTGGAAAGCATGATGTTGATATAATAGAATCATAGAATTGTATAGCTGGAAGGAAGCACAAGGCTCATGTGGTCCAACCCTTTGCAATCCAGGCAGAAATCTTTCACCCAAAATCAGACTTGATATAAGCAATGTGTGGTGCAAGATTCCAGGAATACACCCAGGGTTCATGTTTCCTTCAGGAATGAGGCACAGTGGAGAATGTGGTGTTTTTATGATATATGGTTTATTTACATATAAAGTGGTACCTCGGGTTACATACACTTCAGGTTACATACGCTTCAGGTTACACACTCCGCTAACCCAGAAATAGTGCTTCAGGTTAAGAACTTTGCTTCAGGATGAGAACAGAAATCGTGCTCTGGCAGTGCGGCGGCTAAAGTGGTGCTTCAGGTTAAGAACAGTTTCAGGTTAAGAATGGACCTCCGGAACGAATTAAGTACTTAACCTGAGGTACTACTGTATATACAGTATATATACAGCCTGTGACAGATGGATTCACAGCATCACCACTCCAAAAGGGTGTTTTTCTCCCATAGCCACAGCCTTGGATTCAAACAGACATCAGGCATTGCTCTTGCCTCTGTCTTCTCCCAACTTGCTGCTTTATATTGGGTTCAAATCACTGCAACTTTCAACTGTAAACTCTGACTCTGTCTTTCTAACTATTCATGTGTTGCCATTTCTCACAGAGGCGTTGCTGGTGGGAGTGGATGGGAGTTGTAGTTCAATCAGAACAATGTCACTCTGCTGACAGGGGACAACATAGTATCTTAAGAACTCAGTAGCCATCAATATTAAGGGAAAGATTGTTGGATTGCACTGTGGGTGAGCGAGTAAATAAACACACTACTGTACCTTGATCTTGACTTTCCTGAATATTGTGCAAACTGTAGATTAGTGAAGTACTGAGAATTAGTGAAGTACTGAGAATTATGTTACAGATCCAAATCACCCATAATTTCCCAGCCAGATCTAAAGTTAGCAGAGTTACCAAGGAGAGAGTGACTAATTTTATATAAAATATTTTTATTAATATTCAATTAATAACATTCCAATTAATAACAAATCAAATCTTGCCACATCATAATACAAACAATAAAGCCAATTATACATTCCAAATTATTTTTTTTAAGAGGGCTTCCCATGTTCTGGCTGTTGGGAGAGAGATTCTTTCACTTGTTCCTGCTTCCTTCTCTGTTGTTTTTCCCCAGTTTCATAATTCTGATCTTAACCCATTGTCCTATCCCCACAATCACTGGTATGTGACTTTCTATCGTGTTTAACAAACCCATATGTAAGAGGCATTTTATTTTGTGTTGTTATCCGTCGATTGATTTTCAGTGCAGTCCCCTCCAGTGCCTCCCCCCTTTCATTCCACAGTCTTATCTTCAAGGGCTCTGGGCTCTCTTCCAGCTCTCCTTCATTTAATAAGATTTATGGCACAGTAATTTTCAGTTTTTTAAAGTGGGATCATCTTAATAGTTGACCCTGGTTGTGGGCAGGCCCTCAACCTGCCCCCCCCAGTGTGGGTAGAGCCATCACCCTCATGCCAAGGTGGCACCATGATCACCCAGGGCTATTGCCCAATCAATTTGAAGAGCTGATTATGGGGGAATGTATAAAAGCAGTAGTGTGACGTGTGCCAAGCACCTGCTTCGTGCTGCTGAACACCCACCCACCCTTCCTTTAATTTAAGTGTCCTTTGGCCTTGCTTTGGACTTTGGTTGGTTGCCCGTCTTGGGTCGGGGACCGGGTATGAATTTTTCCATTTGGCGAATTGGCATGGGCCACTTGGTTTTTGCCTACCTCTTAGCAATTGTCACAACTTTGTAAGGTTTGGTGGTTAGGCATTGGCTTATTGTTGAGTGGAGGAGGGGAGGTCAGCCATCACCTGACCCTCCATGGTTCAAGGGTATTCTGTTAAAGGAATCCAGGGCCTGGATCTTGTCTGAAGTTCACTTGAGGGGCTAGGGCCATGCCAGGCCTCTGGGAACACCAGGGGAGATGCAGGTGGGTTCCCCCGAAGCAGTCTCCCTTTGGGTGGTTTACCCTTACAGACTTCCTGCAAAGGGGGCAGGAGTCAGATATTGTCTTTTGCCAATGCCTAAGCCAATACCGCTCTCATTTCCTGTAATCAATAAAGTTGTGGCCAAAAAAATTCCCCAATGACCTTAAACAAAAATTCTGTGTCTGTGTGAATTTCTTTATGCTAATGGGGGGTTGGCTTGAGGGTCTTGCCACGCAACAAGCTGATGTTCCAAATATGAGTCTTCCATAGAAAAGCAGTGCCGTAGGGCAGTGTTCCCCAACCTTGGACCTCCAGCTGTTTTTGGACTACAACTCCCATCATCCCTCGCTAGCAAGACCAGTGCTCAAGGATGATGGGAATTGTAGTCCAAAAACAGCTGGAGGCCCAAGGTTGGGGAACACTGCCGTAGGGTATATTTCACAATCAGTAATTATTTGGTTCCTCTAGAATTCAAGCTTGCTCCTGCCCCAGGCCCTAGAGGAAGCTCGCAAAGATTCACCCTCACTTTCACATTAATTCATATATAACAATAATCCATGCAAGCAAATGCAGTTTTGTGTGTGAAATATGCCCCAAGTATAATCCATCGATTGTCTTCAGCCTCCTGTGAGGGGAGGCTGTTTCTTTTTCTCCTGTGCCACAGCCTGTGTCATTTTCTCAACCCGTGCCGCATACATATCTGATCTTGTTTTTGCCAGTTCTAATTGGGGCTCTCCACAGAGGACCGCGCGGCCAAGCATCAAATTCTCTAGTTTTACAGTTTCTCCTGCATTCCGTTTAGATAATTGATTCTTTCTTAGTGAAGTTCACCAAATCATGAAATAGCAAATGTAGAAAAAGAAACAGCCGCTCACCCCACTTAAATTGAAGCACAACGATGAAAGACCCTTTCAGATCAAAGCCTTGGCACCCAGTGACTGATTTATTTAGCAGGTCTTTTTTATCTCCTTCTTTCCAGAACACGCCTGTTTCTTAGTCTAAATTTTAATAATTTTTTGAAGAAGAGGGATCCTCCTGCTCATTGAGATGACTCTGGAGAGTTTCCAATTCATGCAGTGCTCAGCACCCAGCATCCCTGGCCTGCATTCTGTAAAGAGTGGCAGTTATTGGATGACCCGTGGGTGACAAAGGAGAGGGTGACTAATAATCACTATAATAAATATGTAGTATAGACCTGCAGATTAAAACAGAGTTTGAAGAAGTGAGCATAGTAGATACCCTTTAAAGATTTTGTGGTTTCCCGGGAGAGGATCAAACGGAATAAATTCCAGGAGTGTTTGGATTAAGGGGGCTTGTACACTGAATGCATAATCTCTCTTCCAAGTTGTAATATAGAAGAGACTCAGCTGACTTTCCCCATTGCTTTGGCCAAAGCTCCTTTAACGTCCTTATTTCTCAGACTATAAATGATAGGGTTCAGCATGGGAGAGACCAGAGCATAGAAAACCGAGGCTCTCTTTTCCTGGTCAGCCACACGGCTGGACTGGGGCTGCAAGTAGGTGAAGCCAATGGTGCTATAGAACAATGTGACAACAGTGAGGTGGGTAGCACAGGTGGAGAAAGCTCGTTGCCGTCCCCTTGCTGAGTGCATGCTGAGCACCACCCTGGCAATGTGGATGTAAGAGATCACTATAAAAGTGAAAGGGAAAATGAGCACAATGACACTCAGGGCAAAGATGAGGACTTTTACTATATAGGTGTCCATGCAAGCCAGCTGCAACACAGCAGGCTCCTCACAAAAGAAATGGTTGATCTGGTTGGGCCCACAGAAGGGGAAATTTATAGTGACAACTGTCAGTGCTGCAGCATTGAAGAAGCCACCTAACCAACAGGCTCCTGCCATCTGGGTACACACTTGCATCCTCATGATGGTTGGGTACCGCAGTGGTTGACATATGGCCACGTAGCGGTCATATGCCATGAGAGCCAGGATGAAGCACTCAGTCATCCCACAAGACAGAGTCAGGTTGAGTTGGGCCATGCATCTACTGAAGGTAATGATATTTATCCCAGAGGCCAGGTGGACAAGCATCTGAGGGACAGTAATGATTGTGAAGAGCATGTCCAGAAAAGAGAGGTTACCAATGAAAAAGTACATGGCTGTATGAAGGCGTGAGTCAACCCACACCAAGTAGATGATGAGGCTGTTCCCAAACATGGTAGCCAGAATTACAGCTGAGCAGAGCACCAAGAGGACTTGCTGCAATGTGGGGTGAGTGGTGAAGCCAAGAAGAATGAATTCATTCACTGATGTCCAATTCTGTCTCCACATCTTTCTCATCAGATACCATCTGCAATGATAAAAGTAACTGTGATGACAGGAAATGCTATTTTCAATGCAACACACCTAACCAAGTTGATATCACACAACACATATTTCTTGAGAGCTTTTGGTCTGACTGGCTGAAGTCTCTGCTTCTTTTTCACTGCCTCTGGTTCCTATATTTCTCAGCTATTTCTCGTGGCTTCTAATGGTCCTGGCTGTCATCTTTGCTCATCACGCTACAAGCTCATGTATAAGTCAGCTCTATACTTTATCCATCTATGGGTATTGAACAGATTTTTTTAAAAATGGATCACAGTTTCAAATGAGAACGAAGGAGAGAAATGTGCCACGAAACCTATGGCTCAGGACTGCAATACCTCAAGTACTACCTCTCCCCACTCCCAAGATTCTGTGATCATAATCAGAGGCCCTTATATTTTTAGACATCTTCCACCTGACATCTAGTTCTGTGCATAGAAAATTGAAAACACATTCAGGCTATAATGCTATACAACAGTTACCTAGGAGTGCATCCTATTGAACCTTCTTGGTAGTAGCACCCTCCCTGTGGAATGCCCTCCCATCAGATGTCAAGGAGATAAGTAACTATACAACTTTTAGAAGATATCTGAAGGCAGTCCTATATAGGAAAGTTTTAAACACGTACTCTTTTATTACTATTTGGATATGCTGAAAGCTGCCCAGAGTGGCTGGGGCAGCCCAGTCATATAGGTGGGGTACTACTACTACTGCTAAATTATTTCAAGGTCATCCAGTTTTAAAAGTCCTTCACTGAAATCTGTAGTTATACTGCTGTTACTCAGTTTAATTAATCCCCCCTTTTTTGCCCATTATGAGAACTTAGCCAAATAGATACCTGCTCCTTTTAGACATTGTCTACTTGTACATATGGTGAAAGTAAATATGTAATTTGACCATGCAAAGCCACCTATGGGATTTACCTGCCGTTTTTGTAATATCCATTCCAGCCACTGTCTGTTTCCTAAAATGCTGATCCCCTTTGCAGAATTTAATAGCCACAGTCACATATAAGGCGCCAATAATACCCCATGTCTTTTAAATATCTGAGTACATATTAAAAAAAAATCACACGAAAATTCTGACAAAGAAAAAGGGAAATGTTGTCCCATTAAAAAGAAACCAAAGGTAAAAATAGCACAATACCTTTTGTTGTTTAGTCGTTTAGTCGTGTCTGACTCTTCGTGACCCCATGGACCAGAGCACGCCAGGCACTTCTGTCTTCTACTGCCTCCCACAGGATCACTCCCCTTCATGGATCACTGCCTTGCCGTGGCGAAGGGGCTTGAATAACTCAGAGAAGCTATGAACTATGCCGAGCAGGACACCCAAGATGAACAGGTCGTAGTGGAGAGTTTTGACCAAACGTGATCCACCTGGAGGAGGAACTGGCAAGCCACTCTAGTATCCCTGCCAAGAAAACTCCATGGACAAAGACAATACCTTTAGTAACAGCAACTAAAAGTCACAAAATATCCTGCAAGAAAACGGAATACATGATGGTTAGGAAATTAATATGATCTACTATTCGTCACACAATCTGAAATAAAACCTTTCTGCGGAGAAACATATATGACTTAAAATGAACCTTTAAAGCTGAATAGCACAGACAATATCTTCTGTAGTATAATCAAGGGAAAGTAAATTCTCTGTGGAGTTCTCACCTTGTTAATATATATGTTCCTTGGGGATAAGCAGCAGGAAAATGAAGTTAAGTTTTCAAAATATAAACTTGGCTGAAGAGGACAAATCTTGGAGGTAAAAAATACCGTATTTTTCGCCCCATAGGGCACACAGGCCCATAGGGCGCACCTAGTTTTTTTTTTGGGGGGGGGGAATAAAGAAAAAAAATTATTCCCCCCCCCCCAGGCGCGGGGCTAGGGATGGGGAAGCCCGAGCTTCCCCCAACCCCACCCCCAAGAACAGGCTGCTATCCGCATGCCTAGGGAGCCCGGTGGGAAGTCGCGCCGGTCTCCCCAGGCTTGCGGATATCTGCCCGAAGCCTGGGGCGCGCTGCTCGGCGCGCCCCAGGCTTCGGGATGCAGGCAGCTCTCCGCAAGCCTGCATACATAAAGTGCCTTGGCTTAAATACATGCAGTTTAAGACGGAATACCTTGTTTCTTCTTTTACTTTCTTTTTTAATGGAGTGCCTTACATATTAAATATAAAAGAGACCTCCGGGTATAGGGCGGTATATAAATTCATATATATATATATATATATATATATGTGTGTGTGTGTGTGTGTGTGTGTGTGTGTGTGTGGGGCAGGACTTTGATCTCCAAGCAAACTGAAGTCAAGAGACTGCATGTATGGTAGGGATCACTTGCAGGCAAAAGTGAAAGGTTCTAGTATATGTTCCCTACAGGATTCATCCGAAGCCAGAACTGAATCAGATTGATTCGTAATGATCTGGCCTTTGACCAAGGCTGGATCTACATTGATCTGTAAATATGCTATGAAAAATAATGTTATATAATGCTCAATGCATTCTTTCATTGCTGGCTGATCCCTGCTCTACAGCACCCTCTGGTGTCACATTTTAATAATACATTTTTAACATTATGAAGGATTCCTATTAATTATGCCAGTATAATGCAGCGGGTTGCAAATAGAGACAAAGCAATCGTATGCCATAACTAATAACATGAAACACTCTAGGCCCCCAAAGAAGACGGCACAATATATTTGTGCCCTTCATTCAAAAAAGGAGATAGTCTTTGTCTCAGAGAGAAGGTCCACAAGCAACTTAGGGACAATAGCTGATGTGAACTTAACTTCTGCCAAGGACAGGTTTTGGAGGAAGTAGTACATAGGGCTTTGCAAGATGGGGTCCAGCTTGTTAGCAGAATTATGAATATGTTTCCTATCAAAGTCACTAGATAGAAGACAAGAAACAGAACGAAGAGGAGGGCCTGAAGCTGTCCCAGATTGGCAAACCCCAAAAGAATGAACTCATTGAACATAGTCTGGTTAGGTCAGCTCATTAAAAAATTAAACTGCAATCCCGGGTAACAATACACAGAAGCGCAATACCAATAACTCCACTTTCCAACTGAAAGCAAAATCATTCTTTGCAATAACTATGATTGCCTGGCGTGCTCTGGTCCATGGGGTCACGAAGAGTCGGACATGACTAAACAACTAAACAACAACAACAACAATGATTGCCTTAGTTGCTTTGACAGATGACATTTGACATTTTTCACAATTCTATTTCACCGATGATTTTACAAGCAGAAGTTAGCAAACATTTTTATTCCGTTATTCCAACTTGGAAATGTTCCTGTACTTATCAGGATTCCATTTAGGAGCTGAGTAGTTCAAAACATCTGGAAAACAAAATAGTTCAACAAATTGTATTCCTGTTAGAGTTCAAAGCACGGAGTCCATAATCTAGGGGCAGTAAACCAACATCCCGCAAACTAATTATTGTTGAATTTCAGTAATGAGTATTTATATGGCTCAGTAATGGACATTGGCTTCACAGCAACACCCGATGAAAGTTGCCATTGATGAAACTAAATATAGTTTAAATTAAAAATAAATAAATACTAAAGCATCAGCCTTGGATTTTTAGAGACCAAAATTCTTTATGAAAAGCTAATTAGACAGCTAATTATACATACCCAGGAACAAAAATCAGAGGAAAAATGTGGCATCAGTAGAGGCCATGGAACATCAACAGTCATTATCCCCATTGGTGATTCCCAAAGGGATATTCCTAGTCCAGACTACCAATGGGAGCAGACAATAGTTCACTATGAGTTTCCAGTAGCATCAATGAATTCTAAAATCAAACGGAGTTCTGGTGCATTATAAGTCTTCTGTCCCATGAGAATTAGACACACGGAATGTATCCCAATTAATATGTTCCCCAGATTGTATTGTATTGTATTGTAGTAACCATATTATGTGAACAGATCTTTACACCAGATCACTGAAAGAGAAAATTTGGGGCTTAGTGGATAAATTTTGGGGCTGAGTGGATAAACTTGATCATGGCCTACTTCCTTGAAAAAGGCTTAGAACCTGAAAGTTTCATTGTTTACTTCTGAACATTGATCAACAGTAACTTAAAGTTACTGTTTCAGTAACTTAAAGTGACTGTGGAAACCACACATGAAACCATTTATGTTTGGAAATGTTCTGAATGACAACAAAACTATGACTGGAGTACACATGGACTCTGCGGTATTCCAGTATGTTGCTAGCCATTTACCCCCTGACACAACAAATTTCACTGTGCTTTAGATGATGGCCTCAGTGTGGACATGTACTCGTTCGGTTGCTTACCCTTCCCACCACACACTTTATCTTGAAGAGCTGTCAAGAGGACAGTTCTGGATTTGAACTGTCAAATATAAAAATTATGATGAACCATAACAAGAGAGAGCTTGAAGTTGCCAATCAAAAACACCTGGATAGCACACATCACCGAGTGTCCTCCCCAATATGATGAGATGTCATGTTTCTATTTACGTTTTAGTGACAATGCATTAATTTGCATCTATACTTATTAATAACCTTATGCAAATTTTATGCAGATTTGTGCTATTTTCTCCCCCCCCCCATGATGAATTATTATTATTAACAGTCCAAAAGTGTCCACCTCAAATTGTCACCACTTCAATTCTGCTCAATACAATTGGTTCAAAGGTGCTTGCATCATCAAACACATTGCTTCAGATTCTGCCCCTTCCCCCAACAGGCATCCCTTTTCTGATCTCTAATTGTGTGAATGAAGAAATGAGGTAATAAAGATCTGGAACTAGTAGAAACCCATCCTAGTCCTGTTTATTCTACTAGGAAACAAATGTATCCCCAAATGATACATTTGCCTTTGGGGACTAAGGTGATACAGCATTCTGCTCCTTTAAAAATATATAGCACGTTTCTAATTAAAAATCAAGGTGAGGGCAGCCTCCATCCTTAACTCCTGCTCAGAAACGCAAAGTATAGCTACCATAAGAAATAATTTCCAAAGTTTATATGTCAGTAAGGGATTAATTATCCTATTCACTAGTAGTTTAACAGAACTATGGAAATTCAAAAGTATGAACAAGATTTATAACTTTAAAGATAATGTAAATCAAGGCCTGCAATGATTTTTTAATAGTGTTGTCTTTATATTCTCAAGTGAAGAATGGCTTGGAAATTATGCTCCACACAATCACAGTGACTGAGTGACCAAGCAGCCCCTGCTTTGCTAACACAGAAATTTCTTTCACATTTAAGAGGTAGGTGAGGAATTTCTTTATTCTGAAGGGTATCATACACCCTTACTGTATTATCAGGTGCTGAATTAAGTATGAAACAGGGGTGCAAACTTGAAGAAGACACATGACACAGTGCACACACACCATTTGAATGGGAATGCCTATCAGCTTTGTGGGGGCCTGGCTGCCTCAAACCTTTTATAGTGGGGGCAGAAGCCCCCAGGAGTTGGCTCCAATGGTATGAAAGGAGAAGTACAAGTGGACAAATAATTTAGATTCTCTTATTGCATGTTTTTAGGTTTTAGTAGAATGGGGTTGGCTCTCTCTTTTTCTCTCATTTGGGACTGTATTGTCTTAACTTACAAATGAGTAGTAGCCCTGTTTCCACTGGCTGCACTGTGTGTAAGTCCCCTTCAGCACAATCGGTCTTATCTCTGAGTAAACATGGATCTGATTGTAATGTTAATAGAATTATCACAGGGATGGGGAACCTGTGGCTCACCACATATTGTACTTTGACACATATCAGCCTTGACCAATGGCCATGCTGCCTTGTGCTGAGGGCAGTTGAAGTCACATCTGAAGGGGGGCCTCTTCCTCATCTGCAAATGATCTCATAGCAATGTGCAGTAGCTGATTTGTGATTAGGTGTGCTGATGAATATTAACACTGAAAGAGTAGTTAGGGTGACCAGATGCAAAATAAGACAGCAATACTGAGCCTCTAATAGCAAGTAGACCTTATTTTAATCTAGCAACAATTTTGCATGGCTATGAAAGATACAGGAACACTACCCTCTTTTGCAGTAAGTTAAACTATTAATTTAAGAAATATTTTAGTTGGTCCTAGAGAAGATGATGATGGAAGCCTCTGTGTCTCATCTCTCATTCTGCAGCACCCAGATGAAATGAGTGCTGCTAGATCTAGGCTGATGGAGAGGCAGATAGATGTGAAGTATCACCACTTCCTTGGCTGCAACCTCATAAAATATGGCCATGACCTGGGACATGTACTTTGCAAACTGTCTTTTTAGAGTAGAGTATATATCTTTTCAGTCTTTTCAGTTAAGACATTTTATTGTAGAAAAGTAAATACATTTAAGGATTAACGGAAATTGATTTATTTTTTGAACTTTTTGCCTATGATAAAAATCAACTTAAAGGTATTTATCTTCTTTTTTAAAAAAATAGAAATGTTCAATGAAATTCAGTCTTGATAAAAATGAAAAGCTAAAAGATGCGGTATACCAAATGACATGGAGAATATTAAGCATTTTTGGAAAAGCTAGCTCCCTGCAACTGCTATATAAATGTTAGGCTTTAGAATAAACTTTGAATTGTAACTTTAAATTATGACAAGCAAATGTAAAACACTAAGGCAACATGATGTAAATTAAAGCATAAGGATGAAGTTTGAAGTTTGTATTTTGAATATGTGAAAAAAGAATTGATTGATTGAAGTGGGACATTAAAAAGTTATTATCTGGTCACCTCCACATTATCCTAATCCACCCCAGCCAAACAGATCACGGGATTGGGGTTGCACTGTAAATCAATTTAATAGAGCCAGTGCAAAATGTATTAAATAGCTATTAATCTCTTTGTTTGTTGCTTTACCTTCAGTATATAATCCAATCCAATAATCTTGAAGAAATGAAGTGGAAAAACCAAACAAGTGTGATGGAATTTATCCTCGTTGGTTTTTCAACCATGCCAAATATAGAGCTGTTTTTGTTTCCCCTAGTCTTGATGATGTACATTGTGACAGTGACTGGGAACGTCCTCATCATTGTGGTTGTCATGATAGATCCAGCTCTTCAATCTCCAATGTACTTCTTCCTGAGGAACTTGTCCTTCATTGAGATCTGCTTCACTTTAGACACAATCCCTAAAATGCTAGTCAACCTTCTGCTGAAGCATAAAAGTATTTCTTACATTGGCTGTGCCATTCAAATGTCTGGCTTCTTCTATTTTGGATGTGCTGAATGTTTCATTTTAGCTGCCATGTCCTATGACCGCTATGTTGCTATCTGTAACCCCTTGCACTATGCCACTGTCATGAACAAGAATTTCTGCCACAAGTTGGTGGGTGGGGTGTGGGTCATTGGCATTCCCGTATCACTATTGCAGGCAGCTTGGATCTTTAGTCTCCCCTTTTGTGGACCCAAAGAGGTCAATCACTTTTTCTGTGATGCGCCACCAGTACTGAAGTTAGTTTGTGCTGATACTTACTTATTTGAAATGCAAGCCCTTGCCTCTACGCTCTTGTTCCTCATGTTTCCTTTTGTACTTATCCTGATCTCCTACATACGCATCATTACCACCATCCTCAGAATATCTTCAGCAGAGGGCAGACACAAAGCCTTCTCTACTTGCTCGTCTCATCTCATTGTGGTGACATTGTTCTATGGAAGTGGGAGCATTGTCTATCTGAGACCCAACTCCAACTATTCCCCAGAAGTCAAAAAAATGCTGTCTCTATTTTATGCAGTCCTCACACCCATGCTAAACCCCATTATCTACACTCTGAGGAACCATGAAGTGAAGGTAGCCATGAAGAGAATTCTTGGTCAGAAAATCTTCTCATAGACTACAAAGATGTGTTACGGACAACATGGAGATTTCCTAATGTCAGTTGAGGAACAGATATTGATATAGTCCTGGCTGTTAGAAAAAAGAAATATCCAGGCAGTTCCTTTAGACAACAGACAGAAACAGTTTTGGAAATCGTCAGATGCAGCTCATACTGTATAGCACCATAGAAACTGTTTTTGACATAACTGTCACAAAGGGCTACCATATGTCCTTTTCCCCCAGGACATGTCCTCCTTTTCATGGGTAGAATCGTCATAGCGATCCATAGTTAAAAGTAGAAGTCAGCAAATGTGTCTTCCTTTTTGCTCTTCAAAATATGGCAAGCCTACCAGGGTAAAGTAACCTGTAACCTACATTTTCACTACAGCTAGTCTATTTTTTATATAACAAAAGTAATAATGATCTAATTATGTAAATGAATAAACATGTTACTCTGTGTAATGGTGTGGAAAATGTCCTTTTGCACTGCAGAAATGCATGCAGACTTCATAAGCCTGCTATGTTTTGTGGTTTCTTAATTGATATATTTTCTAAAGGAGCATACTTGTATTTAAATTACCATACTTGTCATAACTCTTTAGCTTAAAAAACACAGAGGACAGCTAACAGTGCTCTTCCAGATGACTCTTTACCTAGTGCACCATCAAATATCAGCTCTCTGCTAGGCTTCTGTTTGTTTCTTTCTTTCTTTAATGCTGCAACTGGTGGCAACTGGTCTGGAGCCACAGTGGCAGAGCGCCAGAGGTAAGGCGGCAGCTGGCAGCAAGGGGACGAAGACTGGGCAGCAGTGGGCAGCATGTCACAATGGCGGTGAAGGGTGGTGGTGATGGGAGGGTGCCAGGCACCCAGAACAACATTTTGTGGGTGCCCAGCCCCCTAGCGCCCTCTGGAATTGGCACAAGTGCCAGGCTCTAAGGGAGCCTGTTGCAGGGGCACCTGGTCATGCCCCCTCAAAAAATGTGCCTGGGGTCACAGCCCCCCCCCACTATGCCACTGATATGGGGAGGTTCCACTCAGCATTACCTGCCACCCCCTGCCACCCTTTTCCTGAGCTGCCAGTGTCTCCTAGCAAGCAGGGAATGCCCTGCCCTGCCCTGGCTGCCCATCTCCAAGGTGACTAGCAGAAGTATGGAAGCTGAGCAGGGTGTGTTAGCCTGGCAGGGATCCAGCACTGATAGTCCATAAAGTACTTCATGGTTATGGAAGCATTTCACAACCTAAAGAGCCACTGGCAGCAGGGCATGCCTTCTCCTCCTCCCTGTTGGCTTCCTTTGGGGAACATATAATGCTGTATATGAGACTTCATTTTTCTCCTGTCATGTTCCCCACACGATTCTCCACCACCCATGATCAACTACTTTATGGACAGCCCCTCTAGGTGAGGAAGGCTCCTCCCTGCCCTGAAGGATCCACATTGCTCTCATGTAAGTCATGTGACTTTCATGGAGAGGGCACCCCCAAAAGACGTGCATCCCAATTTCCCTCTGCAGGATGTTAGAGGGCATTTCATAGGGCAGTGGTGGCGGACCTATGGCACCTATGGCACATTCTGAGTGCCCTCTCTGTAGGCACGTGCGCTGTCATCCCAGCAGGGCCGTAATTGTCAGGAGTTCAGCTTACACTCGAGTAGGACCCTGGCAGAGACACATGCCCAACTGGCATGTTCCCTCCCTCCTGGTTGATCGTTCGGGAGCTTCATAAGCTTTCTTCAGCCTGAACATCACAGCAACCGATGCCAACTGACACCAGCACACTTAGAGATCCGCAGAGTTTGCGCACTTTGTGTGACAGACCTCAGCAACTCAGTATTTGGGCTAATCTACTTTATTTACTTATAAACACACACGGAGCACTGCAACATGGCTCCCCCTCTCTGTAGCATCAGACAGCAAAGAGAAAAAGAAGAAAGGACAATAGTCCCACTTCACGGAACACAGTAACACAAACATCCTGTCTCCATCACTTCCCACTCTGTGGAGTCAAAACATACACCGTCATGTGATAGACATGAATCCCATGCAGAGCTCACTGACTGCAGTCATGGAGCAGGAATTTTAACAGTAACTTCTGTGCTGGTCACGGGGGAGGAGGAGGAGGGGAGGGCTCGCACGTGCTGCCAAAGCCTGCGTTACCAGGGCCTGGTGAGCGAGCGAGGGGCTGAGGAGGCATTGACTTTTGATGCTCCAGGGCCTCCCGCCAGTCTGTTTTTCCTACTTGGGAGTAAGCCATCTTGAGTTCAGCAGGGCTTAACACCCAGGTCAGTAAGCATATAAAGATGACAACCTAAGAAGGGACTGTTGGGTTTACGTGTTCTCTGGGCTTTCCTGCAGAAGCCAACAGAGAGATTCATTCTGTGGAGGCTGTGATCAAATGACAGCTGAAGAAATGGCAAACAACAACAACATATTATTATTATTATTATTATTATTATTATTATTATTATTATTATTAATACCCTGCCCACCTAGCTGGGTTTATTTCTTTATTTATATTTATTTGTATGTGCACACACAGACAATCATTATTATATCATATTAAGAACTGGGAGAAGGTGGCTTTTAGTACAGCCCTCCAGTGTACACTAGTGTCCAAAATTGTGGAACCTTTTGGAAAAAACGTATTTCCGTGGTTTGATGGCTCATAACACCACTTTGTAATACCAGTGCTTTATTTTCTGTGGGGACGCAGGGGGACATATACCCCTAAACATTTTGTAAATTTAATGGGAGAAGAAATTCACTGTATTTATTCTTCCCCATTTGAACTGTATTTATTTTTCCCCGGTGGTGATTTCCTTGAGTCAAAATGAGACTTTTTTTAGAAGGAAAAAAAAAAAGCACTGAGTTATATCATAAAATTATATATCAATGGAAAGATAATTTAATGAAGAATGTAATGCAATAACTTTTATGAAGGATTATTTATTACAACAGCAGTTACAAAGAAGAAAAGTGAAAAACAGAAAAAAATGGGATATACTGGTTAAATTGCCATGTTGGCACTTTGCGATAAATAAGTGAGTTTTGGGTTGCAGTTTGGGCACTCAGTCTCTAAACGGTTTGCCATTACTGTAGTAGTGGGTCTCCTAACAACTCTCAAAACTCTTAATAAGCTACATCTCAAATGATTATTTGGGGTAAATCAGGATTGTTTTAAATTTATACTGCATACTTACTAGTCATTGAATATGATTTATGTTAGTCTGATACAACTCCATGCTTACAGCTATTTTAATTGTATTGTGGTTATTTTTATTACATCTTTTTACAATTTCAAGGAATTTTTGCATGTTTTGTGTATCTCCACCCCCTCTCATATATCCCCCTTTTTTGTAAGGGAAAACAGAACAGAAGGCCAGGTTTCCATGATGTACACTGTACCTAGTTGTGATTCAATTAAGTATTTGCTGTTTGGGTCTGTGCTTTGAATGGCTAAGACTAAGTTATGCATGAACAACAACAACAAAATCCAATACTCTCCAGTGTGGTGTAGTGGTTAAGAGCGGTAGACTCGTAATCTGGGGAACCGGGTTCGCGTCTCCGCTCCTCCACGTGCAGCTGCTGGGTGACTTTGGGCTAGTCACACTTCTCTGAAGTCTCTCAGCTCTACTCACCTCACAGAGTGTTTGTTGTGGGGGAGGAAGGGAAAGGAGAATGTTAGCCGCTTTGAGACTCCTTCAGGTCGTGATAAAGCAGGATATCAAATCCAAACTCTTTTTTCTTCTGTTCTTTGAATGGGTTACAATCGAGCTAGCTGCCTGTATGACAAAATCCAATTTCAGCATGCTGTTTACTAGGAGCAGGAACTGTCTTTTGTGCTTCTTTTAGACACCACTTTATACATTCTGGTCATGCTCAATCTGTGGAAATTATATAGTACCGGCAATCAAAAGTATACTAATTTATCTTTATTGCTTCCAAACATTATGGTGAATGAATGATCATCTGTGAAAAAATAATTCTCTGTTCATGGTCTTGGTCACCATCCTCTTAATGGCACCATTTACTTCCTTATTCCTTAGGGCATAGATAACAGGGTTCAGCATGGGCGTGATGGCGGTGTACACTAAAGCCAAGTATTTGTCACTATCCTGAGTATTAAGTGATTTGGGCCTTAGATAAATCAAGCTGCCACTCCCATAGTACAGGGTCACCACCAAGACATGAGAAGAGCAGGTGGAGAAAGCTTTCTGACGCCCTTCCGAGGATGTCATCTTCAGGACATTGGAAATAATCAGAGAGTAGGACACAATGATAAGGGAAAAGGGGGTGAAAATAACTAGGATGGCAGCTGTAAAGAGCTGCATTTCATACAAAGAAGTGTCAATGCATGAAAGCTTGAGGAGTGGTGGGATATCACAGAAAAAATAATTAATTTTGTTTGATCCACAGAATGGCAGAGTGAAGACCCAAGCTGTCTGAAGCAGAGACACCAAGTTGCCCATGAACCATGAGAGGACAGTCAGTGAAAGGCAAACTTTCTGGTTCATGATGATCATGTATCTCAGTGGTTTGCATATGGCCACGTAACGGTCATAAGCCATAACAGCCAGGAGGAAGCATTCTGATGATGCTAAGAAAAGCAAGAAGAACATTTGTGTGGCACATCCAGTGTAGGAAATTCTCTTATTCTCTGATAGGAAATTAACTAGCATTAGGGGGAGGGTCACCGAAGAGCAGCAAATGTCCAGGAAAGACAAGACCTTCAGAAAGAAATACATTGGTGTGTGAAGTGATGGATCTGCTATGACCATGATGAAAATGAGCATGTTCCCCAACACTATTATTATGTAAACCAATAGAAAGACAATGAACAAAAACAGCTGCAGGTCAGGATGATTCATTAAACCCAAGAGGACAAATCCATTCTCTCTTGTAGCATTCATTGCTCTTGTTTGACTCTTCTGGAAGAAGAAAAGAATGCAAAATGTGTTAAAGGAAGCTTAAAATAACATAGGTAAAGGTAAAGGTAAGACTCTGGGGTTGCAGCGCTCATCTTGCTCTATAGGCCGAAGGAGCCGGCGTTTGTCTGCAGACGGCTTCTGCGTTATATAGCCAGCATGACTAAGCTGCTTCTGTCACACCAGAGCAGCGCACAGAAACGCCGTTTACCTTCCCACCAGAACAGTACCTATTTATCTACTTGCACTTGACGTGCTTTTGAACTGCTAGGTGGGCAGGAGCTGGGACCAAGCAACGGGAGCTCATCCCGTTGCAGGGATTTGAACTGCCGGCCTTCCGACCGGCAAGCCCTAGGCTCTGTGGTTTAGACCACAGTGCCACCTGCGTCCCTTAAAATAACATAGGAAGAAATAATTCCAATCACTGAAGCAGTAATAAAGTATTTGCATATTTACTGCTGACAGTAAAAGCAGCAAGAAAGCACTGTGAGATTGCATTTTGTTTAGTTAGTATTGTATGTAGTCATCAGACTATTAGAAAGCAAAAGTTTCACATTCTTAGTGAACATGATGCCTTCATGATGTTTCAGACAAAATTCCTATTAGCCCCAGCCAGCATTGACATGCTTAGAGATTATAAGATTTGCTGTCCAACAGCATGTGGAAATGACAAGGTTTGGGAAGGCTGCTCTGGAGAACACAGGACAGAAACCATTTAGAGATGGCTTCTGCGAAAGAGATGACAGAAAACCACTCGATCTTTGAGAAGCCACATGTTAAAAATTGTTTCTCTTAATAGCCACATCCAAAGATTTCATGGAACATTTGTCAAGATTAGCACAGTATTCTTGCAACATCAGGGCTGTTTTAAATAGCTCTACATAGCCTCAATGATCACAGTGCAATTTGTTCACATGGAGTGACATATTGCATAGTGGGGCATTCTTTTCATATTAGCACAAAACTGCTGGAAGAAATAGCTTTTCTGCTATTGTCATAAATATAACTTCAAGTGATCTAAATTAAGTGAACAAAAAAAACCACAAAAAGAACACACCCAACAACAACCAGACAATACAGTACTGAATTTTGGTGGAAAAGATGAATTGCAGAATGTAATCACTGTTATTTTTAATGTTGCATAATCCGGCTGAATTGATTTTTTTTGTGCCATTGTTCTTCAATGGAAAAGATAAGTGTTCCCTCTGAAAACTGTTCCTAATAAATAAATTTGGGGAAGTAGTTATTTTTTCATTTTTTTTTTTTAAAGTATGAACATGGTCCACCCAAAATTAAAGGCTTTTCAGTCACACTTATTTCAACAAGGGAGGTTTAAAGACCATGGTGATTCTGTCTTTGAAGTTACTGCCATACGGTGGTGCTTAAGACATGATTGTTTCCTTATACATTTTATCACTGAGAAGCCAACATGATAGCAATAGTTTAATAAATCTCACTCTTACATAGAAAGCTTATTATGTATGCATTCATGCAGTATTAATTATTGTAGAAACCTTTTAATATTATACACAAATATTTGGGAGTAGGACCCTTTGAACTTGGTGGGACTTACTTCTGAGTAGACAGTAAATAGAACTGCATTGTAGATCAAGTTGAAGTCAAAATACATTGGATCTTTCTACACAGGAAAACAGTCTTGGTTCTTTCTCTTGTTATTTTTTTTGTAGTAAAGAGTCTCACTTACCAGCATAATGAACGCAAATAAACACCAGTGCAGGAAATGCCAGCTGATATTTCATAGTGAAGCAAAATAAAACCTTGAAAGAGATGGAAACGTGGATGGATCAGGTGGTTCTTCCACACCCAACTCCTCAGATGAAGAAGAAAATAATAATATAAAATAATTTTTCTAAAACAGGGAAATTTCCTTTCATTTCCCAATACATTTCGGATTAAAAAATACTGAAGAGTGAACAATATTTAGTCTCTCTTACTCTCATTACTTTCCGCTCATAGATATCATCTGCTTATAGGATGGGCAGACTGATTTCAGAGGCATGTCTCAGACCTCTGTGTGCCCCTAAGGAGAAGGATTGTGAAGGAACCTTGGGGGTTTCTAATAAAGTTTACATCCTGTTCTCTATCAGATAAACTTTTGTTTCATTTTCCAGCAATAAAAGTTAATTGAATAAGTTATAAAAGTTGTTCAATGACTTCCTCTCACTTTAAAATACCATTTTCAATCCCATTTGTCTTATTCACATTATGAGATACCGTATTTTTCGCCCTATAGGACGCACTTTTCCCCCTCCAAAAATGAAGGGGAAATGTGTGTGCGTCCTATGGGGCGAATGCAGGCTTTCGCTGAAGCCTGGAGAGAGGGGTTGGTGCGCACCGACCCCCCTCGCTCTCCAGGCTTCAGGAGAGCCGCAGCGCCAGCCCCACAAGGTCGGGGGACAGTGGGGAGGCGCAGCGCGTCCTCCCGCTGTCCCCGGACCTGGTCTGCAGGCAGGCAGCAGGGAGAAGAGCGCTTCTCCCCACCGCCAGCCCCGCAAGCTCCGGGGACAGCTGGGAGGCGCAGCGCGTCTTCCCGCGGTCCCCGGACCTGGTCTGCAGGCAGGCGGCGGGGAGAAGAGCGCTTCTCCCCGCTGCCTGCCCCACAAGCTCCGGGGACAGCTGGGAGGCGCAGCCCGTCTTCCCGCTGTCCCCGGACCTGGTCTGCAGGCAGGCTGCGGGAAGAAGAGCGCTTCTCCCCGCTGCCTGCCCTGCAAGCTCCGGGGACAGCTGGGAGGCGCAGCACGTCTTCCCGCGGTCCCCGGACCTGGTCTGCAGGCAGGCGGCGGGGAGAAGAGCGCTTCTCCCCGCTGCCTGCCCCACAAGCTCCGGGGACAGCTGGGAGGCGCAGCGCGTCTTCCCGCTGTCCCCGGACCTGTTCTGCAGGCGGGCGGCGGGGAGAAGAGCGCTTCTCGCTGCTGCCAGCCCCGCAAGCGCCTGGGGGGAAAATAATTTTTTTCCCCTTTATTTCCCCCCCAAAAAAACTTGGTGCGTCCTATGGGCCGGTGCGTCCTATGGGGTCAAAAATACGGTAATTTCCTTCTCATTTGTTTCACAACAGTCATCTGCTGTAAGAAACTATGGTCAGTAGCCCATTTTGGCTCACCAGTCAGTATCATTCTGGGGAGGCGGAGACTGAATTATGTGACTTCAATTGGATGCCTACAATGAGTCTGCAAATGTGCAATTGTGTGTGCATAGGGGTCCCTTCACATGATAAGGAATCCCAATTGCATAAATTTCAGGGTTCCTAATTGCATGAGTAGGGCCCCTCAAGTGTACCTTTGTACAAGCAACAGTCTAAACTCCATGCAAACTTTCAAATGAATACAGATTCATTGCGGTAGACCCTGTTTTTATGATCCTGCTTCTAACCCCTGCCCACCCCTTGACATGAAAATCAATGAACTCAACAAGTTTCATAGCACAAAAGTATTCTCACAGTCCCTTAGTTCAGCCTATACTCAAGTAGGACCCTGGTAGAGACACATGCCCAACTGGCATGTTCCCTCCCTCCTGGTTGATCGTTCGGGAGCTTCATAAGCTTTCTTCAGCCTGAACATCACAGCGACCGATGCCAACCAACACCAGCACACTTAGAGATCCGCAGAGTTTGCGCACTTTGTGTGACAGACCTCAGCAACTCAGTATTTGGGCTAATCTACTTTATTTACTTATAAACACACACGGAGCACTGCAACATGGCTCCCCCTCTCTGTAGCATCAGACAGCAAAGAGAAAAAGAAGAAAGGACAATAGTCCCACTTCACGGAACACAGTAACACAAACATCCTGTCTCCATTACTTCCCACTCTGTGGAGTCAAAACATACACCGTCATGTGATAGACATTAATCCCATGCAGACCTCACTGACTGCAGTCATGGAGCAGGAATTCTAACAGTAACTTCTGTGCTGGTCACGGGGGAGGAGGAGGAGGGGAGGGCTCGCACGTGCTGCCAAAGCCTGCGTTACCAGGGCCTGGTGAGCGAGCGAGGGGCTGAGGAGGCATTGACTTTTGATGCTCCAGGGCCTCCCGCCAGTCTGTTTTTCCTACTCGGGAGTAAGCCACCTTGAGTTCAGCAGGGCTTAACACCCAGGTCAGTAAGCATATAAAGATGACAACCTAAGAAAGGGTTGTTGGGTTTACATGTTCTCTGGGCTTTCCTGCAGAAGCCAAGAGAGAAATTCATTCTGTGGAGGCTGTGATCAAATGACAGCTGAAGAAATTACAAACAACAACAACAACAACAACATATTATTATTATTATTATTATTATTATTATTATTAATAATAATAATAATAACCTGGCTGGGTTTATTTCTTTATTTATATTTATATCATTATTATATCATATTAAGAACTGGGAGAGAGTGGCTTTTAGTACAGCCCTCCAGTGTACACTAGTGTCCAAAATTGTGTAACCTTCTGGAGAAAACTTATTTCCGTGGTTTGATGGCTCATAACACCACTTTGTCTGGGAGTAATACCTGTGCTTTTTTTCCTGTGGGGACGCAGGGGGGACGTATACCCCTAAAAATTTTGTAAATTTAACAGGAGAAGAAATTCACTGTATTTATTCTTCCTGATTTGAACTGTGTTTATTTTTCCCCTCTGGTGATTTCCTTGAGTCTAAATGAGACATTTTTTTAGAAGGAAAGAAAAAAAAAAAGCACCGAGTTACACCATAAAATTTTATATCAATGGAACGATAATATAATGAAGAATGTAATGCAATAACTTTTATGAAGGATTATTTATTACAACAGCAGTCACAAAGAAGAAAAGTGAAAAACAGAAAAAAATGGGATATACTGGTTAAATTGCCATGTCGGTAGCCCATTTTGGCTCACCAGTCAGTATCATTCTGGGGAGGCGGAGACTGAAATATGTGACTTCAATTGGATGCCTACAATGAGTCTTCAAATGTGCAACTGTATGTGCATAGGGGTCCCTTCACATGATAAGGAATCCCAATTGCATAAATTTCAGGGTTCCTAATTGCATGAGTAGGGCACCTCAAGTGTACCTTTGTACGAGCAACAGTCTGAACTCCATGCCAACTTTCAAATGAATATAGATACATTACAGTAGACCCTGTTTTTGTGATCCTGTTTCTATCCCCTGCCCACCCCTTGACATGCAAATCAATGAACTCAACAAGGTAGAGTATTTTTTGTCATTTCATAGCACAAAAGTATTCTCACAGTCCCTTAGCTCCTATTATAGTGCATTAAGTCCAACTGAGCATAGCTCAGTGCTACTTGCAGAAGATCTAAATCTGTGGTATCAACCATTTAGAAAGCTTGGGCAACAAGTGATCACATATATCAGTCATCTGCAAAATCCCATCCACTAAAGGTAGGGAGGTAGGTATTTAAAGCTCGTTGAGGTCATCATCAATGCCACCTTTCCCACTGAATTCTCTTGATTTTCCTCAGTAATGCCAGAATGTGACTGAGAGAAAAAAAGGACACCAGATATTCAGGCTATCTTTCTTTTCTTCTTCTATTATTTTAAAACTAGGGAATGCCTGCTCACTCTGGTCACCAACCCCACCTACCCACCAAACCCTTTGACAACCCACATCCCTCCATACCTGGCCAACGCATGCTACATTTACACCTGACTAAATGTCCTTTCCTTTACAAATCATCCACCCCTCCCCTATCCGGTCACACCTCATTACCCGCACAGCTTGCCCCCAAGCCTTCCCTCCCTCCCCATTCACCACAACTGCTTTTATAAAAGGGTAGGAATTGTTTCCTTTCTGGTCTCTGGGAAGGTCATGGAAGGAGCCGTCCACCTTATAGAGGTATGGTTCTGGGTAGGGGAGGAATTCTT
Organism: Podarcis pityusensis; assembly: GCF_964106645.2. Classification (NCBI taxonomy): domain Eukaryota; kingdom Metazoa; phylum Chordata; class Lepidosauria; order Squamata; family Lacertidae; genus Podarcis; species Podarcis pityusensis. The sequence continues at coordinate 29,051,947 of NC_138038.1, forward strand.
TGATTGTGAAGGGTATCATACACCCTTAACTGTATTATCAGGTGCTGAATTAAGTATGAAACAGGGGTACCAACTTGAAGAAGATATTGTGGGGGCGCAGGTAAGCCCTGCCACACATACTTGATCACATGACACACACCATTTGAATGGGAATGCCTATCAGCTTTGTGGGGGCCTGGCCGCCTCAAATCTTTTATTGTGGAGGCAGAAGCCCCCATAGCCCCTAGGAGTTGGCTCCAATGGTATGAAAGGAGAAGTACAAGTGGACAAATAAGTTAGATTCTCTTATTGCATATCTTAAGGTTTTAGTAGAATGGGGTTGGCTCTCTCTTTTTCTCTCACTTCGGACTGTATTGTCTTCACTTACAAATGAGTAGCAGCCCTGTTTCCACTGGATGCACAGTGTGTAAGTCCCCCTCAGCACAATTGGTCTTATCTCTGAGTAAACATGGCTCTGATTGTAATGTTAATAGAGTTATCACAGGGATGGGGAGCCTGTGGCTCACCACGTATTGGACTTTGACACATATCAGCCTTGACCAATGGCCATGCTGCCTTGTGCTGAGGGCAGTTGAAGTCACATCTGAAGGGGGGCCTCTTCCTCATCTGCAAATGATCTCATAGCAATGTGCAGTAGCTGATTTGTGATTAGGTGTGCTGATGAATATTAACACTGAAAGAGTAGTTAGGGTGACCAGATGCAAAATAAGACAGCAATAAAAAAGTAAAGGGACCCCTGACCATTAGGTCCAGTCGTGACCGACTCTGGGGTTGCAGCTCTTATCTCGCTTTATTGGCCGAGGGAGCCGATGTTTGTCCGCAGACATTTTTTCTGGGTCATGTGGCCAGCATGACTAAGCCACTTCTGGTGAACCAGAGCAGCACATGGAAACGCCGTTTACCTTCCCGCCGGAGTGGTACTTATTCATCTACTTGCACTTTGATGTGTTTTCGAACTTCTAGGTTGGCAGGAGCAGGGACCGAGCCACTAGGGCCCCATGGAGTTGGCACAAGTGCCAGGTTCTGATAAGGGAGCCAGTTGCAGGGGCACCTGGTCATGCCCCCTCAAAAAATGTGCCCGGAGTCACAGCCCCCCCCCACTATGCCACTGATTCATGGGGAGGTTCCACTCATCATTACCTGATGCTCCCTGCCACCCTTTTCCTGACCTGCCAGTGTCTCCTAGCAAGCAGGGAATGCCCTGCCCTGGCATGGCTGCCCATCTCCAAGATGACTGGCAGAAGTATGGAAGCTGAGCAGGGAGTGTTTGCCTGGCAGGGATCCAGCACTGATAGTCCATAAAGTACTTCATAGTTATGGAAGCATTTCACAACCTAAAGAGCCACTGGCAGCAGGGCATGCCTTCTCCTCCTCCCTGCTAGCTTCCTTTGGGGAACATATAATGCTGTATATGAGACTTCATTTTTCTCCTGTCAGGTCCCCCACATGATTCTTCACCACCCATGAGCAGCTACTTTGTGGACAGCCCCTCTAGGTGAGGAAGGCTCCTCCCTGCCCTGAAGGATCCACATTGCTCTCATGTAAGTCATGTGACTTGCATGGGGAGTGCAGCCCCAAAAGACGTGCATCCCAATTTCCCTCTGCAGGATGTTAGAGGGCCTGGCATAGGGCGGTGGTGGTGGACCTATGGCACCTATGGCACACTCTGAGTGCCCTCTCTGTGGGCACTTGCGCTGTCACCCCAGCAGGGCCGTAGCTTCCATGCCAGTGGTGGGGGAGGAGGAGGAGAGGAGGGCTCGCACGCACCGTCCAAAGCCTGCAGTACCAGGGCCTGGCGAGCAAGCGAGCGAGGGACTGAGCAGGCATTGACTTTTGATGCGCCAGGGCCTCCCGCCAGTCTGTTTTTCCTACTTGGGAGTAGACCACCTTGAGTTCAGCAGGGCTTAACTCCCAGGTCAGTAAGCATATAAAGATGGCAACCTAAGAAGGGGCCGCTGGGCTTTCCTGCAGAAGCCAACAGAGAAATTCATTCCGTACAGGCTGTGATCAAACGACAGCTGAAGAAATGGCAAACAACAACAACATATTATTATTAATAATAATAACCCCGACCACCTTGCTGGGATTATTTCCTTATTTCTATTTATTTGTATGTGCGAACACAGATAATCATTATTATATCATATTAAGAATTGGGAGAGGGTGGCTCTTAATACAGCCCTCCAGTGTACACTAGTGGCCAAAATTGTGGAACTCTCAAAACTCTTAATAAACTACATCTCAAATGATTCTTTGGGGTAAATCAGGATTGTTTTAAATTTATACTACATACTTACTAGTCATTGAATATGATTTATGTTAGTCTGATACAACTCCATGCTTACAGCTATTTTAATTGTTTCGCAATTACGGCTAAGAATATTATGTGGTCATTTTTATTACATCTTTTTACAATTTCAAGGAATTTTTGCATGTTTTTGTGTAACTCCACCCCCTCTCATATATCCCCCTTTTTTGTAAGGGAAAACTGAACAGAAGGGTTTCCATGATGTACTCTGTACCTAGTTGTGATTCAATTAAGTATTTGCTGTTTGGGTCTGTGCTTTGAATGGCTAAGACTAAGTTATGCATAAACAACAACAAAATCCAGTACTCTCCTACTTGGTCTGGTCTGTTCTTTGAATGGGGAACAATTGAGCTAGCTGTCTGTATGACAAAATCCAATTTCAGCATGCTGTTTACCAGGAGCGGGAACTGTCCTTTGTGCTTCTTTTAGACACCACTTTATGCATTCTGGTCATGCTCAATCTGTGGAAATTATATAGTACCGGCAATTGAAAGTATACTAACTTATCTTTATTGCTTCCAAATATTATGATGAATGAATGAATGATCATCTGTGAAAAAATAATTCTCTGTTCCTGGTCCTGGTCACCATCCTCTTAATGGCACCATTTACCTCCTTATTCCTTAGGGCGTAGATAATAGGGTTCAGCATGGGCGTGATGGTGGTGTACACTAAAGCCAAGTATTTTTCACTATCCTGAGCATTAAGCGATTTGGGCCTTAGATAAATCAAGCTGCCACTCCCATAGTACAGAGTCACCACCAAGACATGAGAAGAGCAGGTGGAAAAAGCTTTCTGACGCCCTTCCGAGGATGTCATCTTCAGGTCATTGGAAATAATCAGAGAGTAGGACACAATGATAAGGGAAAAGGGAGTGAAAATAACTAGGATGGCAGCTGTAAAGAGCTGCATTTCATACAAAGAAGTGTCAATGCATGAAAGCTTCATGAGTGGTGGGATATCACAGAAAAAATAATTAATTTTGTTTGATCCACAGAATGGCAGAGTGAAAACCCAAGCTGTCTGAAGCAGAGACACCAAGTTGCCCATGAACCATGAGAGGACAGTCAGTGAAAGGCAAACTTTCTGGTTCATGATGATCATGTATCTCAGTGGTTTGCATATGGCCACGTAACGGTCATAGGCCATAAAAGCCAGGAGGAAGCATTCTGATGCCCCTAAGAAAAGCAAGAAGAACATTTGTGTGGCACATCCAGTGTAGGAAATTCGTTTGTTCTCTGATAGGAAATTAACCAGCATTTGGGGGAGGGTCACCGAAGAGTAGCAAATGTCCAGGAAAGACAAGACCTTCAGAAAGAAATACATTGGTGTGTGAAGTGATGGATCTGCTATGACTATGATGAAAATGAGCATGTTCCCCAACATTATTATTATGTAAACCAATAGAAAGAAAATGAACAAAAATAGCTGCAGGTCAGGATGATTCATTAAACCCAAGAGGACAAATCCATTCTCTCTTGTAGCATTCATTGCTCTTGTTGGACTCTTCTGGAAGAAGAAAAGAATGCAAAATGTGTTAAAGAAAGCTTAAAATAACATAGGTAAAGGTACCCATGACCATTAGGTTCAGTCAATGACGACTCTGGGGTTGTGGTGCTCATCTCGCTCCCAGGCCGAGGGAGCCGGCATTTGTCTGCAGACAGCTTCTGGGTCATGTGGCCAGCATGACTAAGCTGCTTCTGGTGAACAAGAGCAGCACACAGAAATGCCGTTTACCTTCCCACTGGAGAGGTACCTATTTATCTACTTGCACTTGACATGCTTTTGAATTGCTAGGTGGGCAGGAGCTTGGACAGAGCAACGGGAGCTCACCCCGTCGCGGGGATTCGAACTGCCAACCTTCCGATCGGCAAGCCCCAGGCTCTGTGGTTTAGACCACAGCGCCACCGCCACCTGCGTCCCTTAAAATAACATAGGAAGAAATAATTCCAATCAATGAAGCAGTAATAAAATATTTGCATATTTACTGCTGACAGTAAAAGCAGCAAGAAAGCACTGTGAGATTGCATTTTATTTAGTTAGTATTGTATGTAGCCTTCAGACTGTCACAAAGCAAAAGTTTCACAATCTTAGTCAACATGATGCCTTCATAATGTTTCAGACAAAACTCCTATTAGCCCCAGCCAGCATTGGCATGGTTAGAGATTATAAGATTTGCTGTCCAACAGCATGTGGAAATGACAAGGTTTGGGAAGGCTGCTCTGGAGAACACAGGACAGAAGCCATTTGGAGATGGCTTCTGTGAAAGAGTTGACAGAAAACCACTCGAGCTTTGGCAGCCACATGTTAACAAGTCGTTTCTCTGAATAGCCACATCCAAATATTTCATGGAACAATTGTCAAGATTAGCACAGCATTCTTGCAACATCAGGGCTGTTTTAAATAGCTCTACTCTACGTAGCCTCAGTGATCACAGTGCAATTTGTTCACATGGAGTGAGTTATTGCATAGTGGGGCATTCTTTTCATATTAGCACAAAACTGCTGGAAGAAATAACATTTCTGCTGTTGTGATAAATATAACTTCAAGTGATCTAAATTAAGTGAACAAAAAACAAAACAAAAACCCAACAACAACCAGACAATACAGTACTGAATTTTGGTGGAAAAGATGAATTGCAGAATGTAATCACTCTTATTTTTAATGTTGCATAATCTGGCTTTTTTTAGTGCCATTTTATTTCAATGGAAAAGATGTGTTCCCTTTGAAAACTGTTCCAAATAAATACATTTGAGGAAGTAGTTATTTAAAATAAAAATATTATTTAAAAGTATGAACACGGTCTACCCAAAATTAAAGGCTTTTCAGTCACACTTATTTCAACAAGGGAGGTTTAAAGACCATGGTGATTCTGTCTTTGAAGTTACTGCCATACGGTGGTGCTTAAGAAATGATTTTTCCCTTATACATTTTATCACTGAGAAACCAACATGATAGCAATAGTTTAATAAATCTCACTCTTACATAGAAAGCTTATTGTGTATGCATTCATGCAGTATTAATTATCACATAAACATTTTAATCTTATACACACATACTTGAGTAGGTCCCTTTGAACGTGGTGGGACTTACTTCTGAGTAGACAGAAAATAGAACTGCATTGTAGATCAGGTTGAAGTCAAAATACATTGGATCTTTCTATAGAGTAAAACAGTCTTGGTTCTTTCTCTTGTTAATTTTTTTGTAGTAAAGAGTCTCACTTACCAGCATAATGAACGCAAATAAACACCAGTGCAGGAAATGCCAGCTGATATTTCATAGTGAAGCAAAATGAAACCTTGAAAGAGATGGAAACGTGGATGGATCAGGTGGTTCTTCCACACCCAACTGTTCAAATGAAGAAGAAAATAATAATATAAAATATTATTTTCTAAAACAGGGAAATTTCCTTTCATTTCCCAATACATTCCTGATTAAAAAATACTGAAGAGTGAACAATATTCCTTCTCTCTTACTCTCATTACTTTCCGCTCTTAGATATCACCCCTCTATAGGATGTGCAAACTGATTTCAGAGGCATATCTCAGACTTCTGTGTGCCCCTAAGGAACAGGATTGTGAAGAAACCTTGGGGGTTTCTAATAAAGTTTACATCCTGTTCTCTATTACACAAACTTTTGTTCCATTTTCCAGCAATAAAAGTTAATTGAATAAGTTATAAAAGTTGTTCAATGACTTCCATTTTCAATTCCATTTGTCTTATTTACATTATAAGATCATTTCCTTCTCATTTGTTTCACAACGGTCATCTGCTGTAAGAAACTATGGTCAGTAGCCCATTTTGGCTCACCAGTCAGTATCATTCTGGGGAGGTGGAGACTGAATTATGTGACTTTAATTGCAGGCCTACAATGAGTCTGCAAATGTGTAACTGTATGTGCATACTTTTACACCTGACTAAATCTACTTTCCTTTACAAATCATCCACCCCTCCCCTATCCCCTCACAGCTCATCACCCGCACAGCTTGCTCCAAGCCTCACCTCCCCTCACTATTCACCCCAACCCCTTTTATAAAAGAGTAGGAGTTGCGCCCTTCCGGGGCTCTGGGAAGGTCATGGAAGGAGCCCTCCACCTTATAGAGGTATGGTTCTGGGCGGTTCCTGACTTTGCATGATTTTGTCTTTGCATCTGTACCCCCAGAATGGAATTCTTGCATAAGTGACAGGCCAACTGCACTTTAGGCCCAAATAAACTGTGTATAGATGGTTCTAGCATCCACAGTGAAAAGGATCAAGGAACATAGAAAGAGCATTGATTTGTGCTGGCAGCAACTTGGAAATGATGCTTCTACCACACCCCCTTTCATTGCTTTCAGGTTTAATAACAGAACTGCTGGGAGTCTGAACCATTCAAGAATTGCTCCAAGGATACAACCAAATGTGCACGTTGTTGTTTAGTCGTTTAGTCGTGTTCGACTCTTCATGACCCCATGGACCAGAGCACGCCAGGCACTTCTGTCTTCCACTGCCTCCGGCAGTTTGGTCAAACTCATGCTGCTAGCTTTGAGAACATTATCCAACCATCTCGTCCTCTGTCATCCCCTTCTCCTTGTGCCCTCCATCTTTCCCAACATCAGGGTCTTTCCCAGGAATCTTCTCTTCTCGTGAGGTGGCCAAAGTATTGGAGCCTCAGCTTTACGATCTGTCCTTCCAGTGAGCACTCAGGGCTGATTTCCTTAAGAATGGATCAATTTGATCTTCTTGCAGTCCATGGGACTCTCAAGAGTCTCCTCCAGCACCAGAATTCAAAAGCATCAATTCTTCGGCGATCAGCCTTCTTTATGGTCTAGCTCTCACTTCCATACATCACCACTGGGAAAACGATAGCTTTTACTATACAGACCTTTGTTGGCAAGGTAATGTCTCTACTTTTTAAGATGCTGTCTAGGTTTGTCATTGCTTTTCTCCCAAGAAGCAAACGTCTTTTAATTTTGTGGCTGCTGTCACCATCTGCAGTGATCATGGAGCCTAAGAAGGTAAAATATCTCACTGCCTCCATTTCTTCCCCTTCTATTTGCCAGGAGGTGATGGGACCAGTGGCCATGATCTTCGTTTTTTTGATGTTGAACTTCAGACCATATTTTGCGCTCTCCTCTTTCACCCTCATTATAAAAGTTTCTTTAATTCCTCCTCACTTTCTGCCATCAAGGTTGTGTCATCTGCATATCTGAGGTTGTTGATATTTCTTCCGGCAATCTTAATTCCGGCTTGGGATTCATCCAGCCCAGCCTTTCGCATGATGAATTCTGCATATAAGTTAAATAAGCAGGGAGACAATATATAGCCATGTCGTACTCCTTTCCCAATGTTGAACCAATCAGTTGTTCTATATCCAGTTCTAACTGTAGCATCTTGTCCCACATAGAGATTTCTCAGGAGACAGATGAGGTGATCAGGCACTCCCATTTCTTTAAGAACTTGCCATAGTTTGCTGTGGTCGACACAGTCAAAGGCTTTTGCATAGTCAATGAAGCAGAAGTAGATGTCTTTCTAGAACTCTCTAGCTTTCTCCATAATCCAGCGCATGTTTGCAATTTGGTCTCTGGTTCCTCTGCCTCTTCTAAATCCAGCTTGCACTTCTGGGAGTTCTCGGTACACATACTGCTTGAGCCTTCCTTGTAGAATTTTAAGCATAACCTTGCTAGCGTGTGAAATGAGTGCAATTGTGTGGTAGTTGGAGCATTCTTTGGCATTGCTTTATTTGGGATTGGGATGTAGACTGATCTTCTCCAATCATCTGGCCACTGCTGAGTTTTCCAAACTTGCTGGCATATTGAGTGTAGCACCTTAACAGCATCATCTTTGAAAATTTTAAATAGTTCAGCTGGAATACCATCACTTCCACTGGCCTTGTTATTTGCACTCTTTTTCTTCTGCTTTTCCATTAGTGATCCATAAGAACTACATAAATCTTTGCTAATTGGTTACAGATTAATAACCAGCAGTAAAGCTCAGTGATTCATTCTCCCCCAACCCCTTGGTTATACTACTACTGCAATGTACATGGGCCTGCCCTGGAATGTAGTTTTATAACTTCAAATAGTACAATAAATTTGACTGAGATGGGAAATGTATCATAACCAGTTTTTAACAATCACCGCTGAATGTCAGTTCATTTCCAAGGTGCTGGTGTTGACCAGTAAGTAGGGCTGTGGGGTGGGGATGAGTAAGTTTGCATTTAAAGGGAACCTACGTAATTTGCACTTCCCACAACAATATGTGAAACGGCTTACAGCCAGCCTTTGACATTGCTCCTTATCTAATTTTGCAATTCTTTAGTGAAGCAATGATCACAAAAACACTAGGGTGAAGTGTGCATAAAAATGCATTGAGTTAGTCAAAATAACATTGAATTGCATTTTATTTGGGGAAATTGCTTTTCAAAATATTTCAGGAGAAATAATCACAAAAACGCTGGTGAATTTTCACGAAGGATTTTTAAATATAAAATAAAATTGCAAGCTGGTGTGGAAATCTAGAAAACTGAAAAGTGGAAAAAAATGAGAAACAAGAGAAACTGAAATTTACGTATTCACCCACTCCTGCCTTGAGCACCCTGTGCTCACACTTTTCTCCATATCCCAACATGAATTTGGGCAAGACTGGCTGGGATCTTTCTGCTCTGTGGCTCTGCGTTAGTTATGGAACTGGAGTTCAGCAATGTCTGGAGAACACTACATTGAGTGAATAAAGTATTTTTCAGCCACTATGCATGTACAAATAATCACTGTGGAGTATTTGGCCGGAGGAGGGACCTACTACATTGTACATAACTTTCCTTGTATGACTATTTCATGGGATGTCAGATGTGGAGGAACTGGTGTGCACCTGAAATGCTCTATACATGTGAAATGGAAGTGAAGGTGATAAATAGATAGATAGATGATAGATGATAGACGCTAGACGCTAGACGCTAGATAGATAGAAACTTATGATGTCTTAGGAACTAAAAAGGTAAAGGTAAAGAGACCCCTGACCATTAGGTCCAGTCACAGACAACTCTGGGGTTGCGGCGCTCATCTCGCTTTATTGGCTGAGGGAGCCGGCGTACAGCATGTGGCCAGCATGACTAAGCCGCTTCTGGCGAACCAGAGCAGTGCACAGAAACACCGTTTACCTTCCTGCTGGAGCAGTACCTATTTATCTACTTGCACTTCATGCTTTCGAACTGCTAGGTTGGCAGGAGCAGCGACTGAGCAACGGGAGCTCACCCTGTCATGGAGATTCAAACTGCTAACCTTCTGATCAGCAAGCCCTAGGCTCTGTGGTTTAACCCACAGCACCACCCGCGTCCCTTAGGAACTACTACAGTGCAAATATAACTATTACATCACTACAGCAGCAATGGATACAATTCTGAAGAAACCAAATATTCATTGACACACACTGTTTTATCTTAGAAATCTAGCCTGAATTATTTTTGCTTGAATTTTCCTTAAGGCTTCTTTCACCTCTTTATTTCGCAGGCTATAGATCAGGGGATTGACCATTGGAGTCAAGACAGTGTAAAAGGCAGAGAAAACTTTGTTCAAATCTCCCAGCAACTGAGTGTCAGGCAGCATGTATACAATCATCAGGGTGCCATAGAAAATGGTGACCACAATGAGATGGGATGAGCAGGTAGAGAAAGCCTTTTTCCTTCCTGCGGAAGAAGGGATTCTCAAGACAGTGGCTATGATGCAAGCATAAGATGTCACTGTCAGAAAAAAGGGAGGCAATGTGAAAATGCAAGCAATCATGAAAGCAACAATTATGATTTTGTGAGTATCACTGCAAGCCAATTTTAGCAAGGGGTTGAAGTCACAAAAGAAATGATCTATTTCGTTTGCCCCACAGAATGTCAACTGCAACAAAGGAAATAATATAGTATTTCCTAGAAAGCCACTTATCCAGGACCCAATCATTAAACAGAGGCAATCCCTGTTGCTCATAAGGGTTGTGTAGTGCAAAGGTTTGCATATGGCCAAATATCGATCATATGACATGGCAGATAAGAGGAAACATTCTGTTGCAGCTAGTGAACCAAAAAAGTACATCTGTAAAAAGCAGCCATTGAAAGAAATTGATCTGTTTCCAGTCACAAAACTGGCCAGCATTCTGGGCAAGATTGTTGAGCTGTAGCAAGTCTCCAAGCATGACAGATTTCCTAGGAAGTAGTACATTGGTGTGTGCAGATGCTGATCAGCCATGACAAGTGTGACAATGAGGATGTTTCCAACCATGGTGATAATGTAGATTATCAGGACCATCAGAAAGAGCAAGACCTGGACAGCTGGGATATCTCCAAACCCCAGAAGGATAAATTCTGAAACCACTGTTTGGTTTTCCAATACCTTCTTTTCCATAGAATGAATCTAGAAATAAGTAAAATTGTTATTAAATAAACTTTTTCTATGTACAAATGGGGCTTTCCCCCAGCTAGTTTAGGTTAAAAGACTTATTCACAAAACACGAGTGAAACATAAAATTTAAAATATATTTCTCTCAAATCTCAAAACACACACTTCACAATGATTTCCCCATCCCTGAAAATAGACATATTTAAATGTGGGACTTTCATGCAGTGTGAAATCCACTGGATAACTAATTTCTGATCCACATATGAGTCGTCCACCCGGTCAGTTCATAATGGAATTCTCAATGATCAATTTAATCCACACATTCTAATAGCTAAATTTAAGAGAATATTAGCATACCATACAACAAAAAGGATGCAAAAATACTTACGTAGACAAGCAAAGTATTATTAGACAAACCTCCTTCATTAAAGGGGCCAGCAACCTTTCAAGTTATTTCTCAAGTTGCACAGAGATAACATTCCTACTTCTGAAATATCTTAATTTAAATTACTTTTTAATTGGAGGAATAAGGCGGGAAGATTATTTACATATCTTTATCACCTAATAGAAAACTAATATGTTTACCATGTAGTTAAGTGAAGTTGCTTTCTCCTTACCTAAATAGTGGATATTGATTGGAGAAGAAACAGAGAAATCACACCTCATGGATGTGAAACTCTCAATTATGGTGTGGTTGACATTCCAACTCCTAACAGAACAAAGAGATATGTTGCAATTGTCTAAATTACCAGTGATGAATATTTAGCGCATCCTTGCTGTATACTGCAGGGAGAAAAAAGCATGAATTTGCAAAACATTTCCCATATGCACACACATACAGGAGTGGATTTAATCGTTTATGAAGACATCAAGTTCCTTGTTCTCATTTGTGCCTATGCACCATTAAAAAACAAAAACAAAATGAAACAAGCCCCCAAAATCTTTTACATACCTGAATGAGGTACGTGAAATCATCACAACAATACTCCCATGCTTCTATGCTGAAGTGATTTATAGATATGTATGTTTCCACCCAGAGGGACCACCTCCCCAAGGAGAGCCAGGTTTTGTTTACTTGGCAGTTTTACAACAGTTCCCAACCAAGGAGCAAGTAATGAAGGAGAGCCATTTTAAATATTACAATACCCAAAGCTAGGATAGCCAACCCAGTGGCTCACATAACAAATCTAGTCCCCACGTCAATCTTACCTAGCCTTTTGGGGCCGTACTAATTACCTGAGTTGGCTAAAATGCCAGAGTTTCAGTCATGAGGACAAAGGAAGGTACTTTTTTGTTGTTTAAACAATATAAATATTCTACATATTAGTGTTACATCTCGCAGTCTTCTATTGTATGGTTGAAGCAAGGCCTTTGACATAATAGCAATAATATTAATTTTATTATTTATACCCACCCATCTGGCTGCAATTCCCCAGCCACTCCGGGCAGCTTACAGCACATAAAAAATTGTAAAACATTAGACATAAAAAATTTCCCGATGCAGGGTTGCCTTCAGTTGTCTTCTAAAAGTCAGATAGTTGTTTATTTCCTTGACATCTCCTGGGAGGGCATTCCACAGAGCGGGCACCACGGCCGAGAAGTCCCTCTGCCTGGTTCCCTGTAACCTCACATCTTGCAGTGAGGGAACCGCCAGAAGGTCCTCAGAGCTGGACCTCAGTGTCCGGGCTGAACAATGGGGCTGGAGAGGCTCTTTCAGGTATACTGGGCCGAGGCCATTTAGGGCTTCAAAGGTGAGAGCCAACACTTTTAATTGTGCTTGGAAATGTACTGGGAGCCAATGTAGGTATTTCAGGACCGGTATTATATGGTCTCGGTGCCCCTTTGCTCTCTGTGCAGAGCTCCCTGCCATTGAACCATCAAACTGGGGGGGGGGGGGCATTGGCTGCTTAGAGGAATCAAGAGGGGTAGGAAGCTGCCAGCGACCCCATTTCAAAGGTGGGGGAAAATCTTTCGCTGCTAAGTTAGGAACTGAAAGTTTGAATGGCCTTTTGGCTGCGCTCCCTGTTGGCTTGGGGGGAGAGGGCTCTCCTGGGTGCAGGGGAGTCAAAAAGGGGCAGCCCCTGGGCAAGAAGGTGCTCTACCTGCTGGCTGTGCTGGAGGGACCTTCATGGCACACAAAAACCTTTTATTAAGAAATAATAAATTAAATATTGGATTTTCTGTAAAGGAATTCATTACAAGATGAAGTGCGTGAGGCATTGAATGGGTGGAGAGGGATGGAGGAGAGGCAGAAAGAAGAGCTAATTTGTCGATGGCTAGGGGGTGCAATCTGGACGGTTCTTCCAGGGGAGCAAGATCACCTAGCTATAGCTCTGTATATGGGTAATATATCAATTATAAAGGAAATGGATGTTCCCAAATATAAAGTCTGCTCATCTTCCATAACATAATACTTGATGCATCAAGGATCACATTTATTATAAAGAGGAAAGAAAGAAATAGCTTGTGGATCTTCTGAAGGATCGCTAAAGGATATGATACTCTTGAATATAATTTTCATACTGGATGACCATTATATTGGCATGTGGTTCAGATACCAAATGAAGTAGCTAGGGCACTTGTCTCATATTTTGTCAGGGTAATGACTCTGCTGTGACTGGTCTTTATTTTTGGGTGGCACCTTTCTAAGCCCAGCTCCTGAGGAAGCTGACTTGATTTTGAAGCCCACATTAACAAATTTCAGAAATTATGGAGAGAATCTGACACCCAGGAATTTTAGGAGATCATTGCCACTTGCAAACACATCATATTATAAGATACCCTTCACATAGGTGTGTGTGTGTGTGTGTGTGTAGATATAGAGACCACCTTTAAAGAAATCACTGCAGAAAGATGATTTTTGAAGGCAAAAAGGAAGATTCAGAGCAGTGGAAAGGAAAATATATGCCACCCAAGGCCAACTCACATAAATAAAGTAACCCCAATCCCACTCAAATAGCCTTACAGTGGTACCTCGGGTTACATATGCTTCAGGTTACAGACTCCGCTAACCCAGAATTATTACCTGGGGTTAAGAACTTTGCTTCAGGATGAGAACAGAAATCGTTCAGTGGTGGTTCAGCGGCAGAAGGAGGCCCCATTAGCTAAAGTGGTGCTTCAGGTTAAGAACAGTTTCAGGTTAAGAACAGACCTCCAGAATGAATTAAGTTCTTAACTTGAGGTACCACTGTACTTTTTAAGTGACCAAATCAACAGCATGTATTGATGCTGTTCTTATAACTCCATAAGTAAAAGAGCTAGGGCTTTATTTCCCATAATAAAATCTGAACCATTAAAGAACATTTCTAAGAAAGGAAGTCCCCAAAGTGCCCCACATCTGTGACTAGGGATGCATGATCCCCATGTGAGTTTGGTCTAGATTTCAAGCTAATGTTCCCTCTCTGACAATTAGTTCCTATATATCAATATGTTTACCTTTGATTTCTAATAATATATAACAACCAGCTAGAGGCCTCCTCTTTCTGATAAAGCCTGAAATGAGAAACATGCCATGGGATGCTAAACTAAATAAAGCATCAATGGAGAAAGAAACTTCCAATCAAGTCTGTGAAGATGGGGGTAGAAGAAAACAAATTATACAACTTGCTCCTAAGAACAGCATCTCAGAAATTGCACTCAATACAAAAATCAGCTCCTCATCCATTCATGATAAAGGTATTTGCATTCAGTGCTAATTATCTGCAGGAAGTAAAACTTTGTAATAAAAGTGTGGTTGTAAATTCCTCACTTTATTCAGTAGTAAGAAGTATCTGGTAACACTGAATGCTTTCCGTTTTCTTTGGTTGAGAGACCACTGAATACTAGATTATATTGCTCTCCCTTCTATTTCTTCACTCAGTGGTACTTAACTATTGCATAATGGCTATCACTTTCATATCACATTCCAATTATCTTTCAGAATGTAGCATTTGATGTCAACCACAATGCAGAGAAACCTGAGTGAAATCACAGAGTTCATCCTTCTGGGGTTTGGGAATCTCCATCATCTGCACATCTTTCTATTCCTTGTTTTTCTAGGGATCTACATTTTGACAATTGCTTTCAATATCCTCATGGTCTTTCTCATAGTGACTGATCATCATCTGCACACACCCATGTACTTCTTCCTGGGGAATCTGTCTTTTTTGGAAGCAGTCTACAGCTCAGCCTCTCTGCCCAAGATGCTGGCCAGTCTCCTGACAGGAGACAAAACCATCTCTGTTAAAGGATGTTACATACAAATTTTTGTTGTTGCTCTCCTGATTGGTACAGAAAGCTATTTGCTCTCTGTGATGTCTTATGATCGTTTCTTAGCCATATGCAAACCCCTATATTATGCAACTCTTATGAATGGTAAACTCTGTATCCAGCTGGCCAGTTGCTCTTGGATCAACAGCCTTGTGTTGGTCACCATATGCTTGGTCTTGATATCGCAACTACATTATTGTGGTACCAATGAAATTGATCATTTCTTCTGTGAGTCTCTTTCATTGGTTAAAATCTCATGCAGTGACACCAGCCTTGTGAAATATGTCATTCTAATCCTGGCTTTTGTGTTCAGTTTTCCTCCTTTTCTTTTGACCCTTATCTCCTACATATATATCGTTGCAGCCATTTTAAAAATCCCATCCACCACTGGGAAGCAGAAGGCCTTTTCCACCTGTTCTTCTCACATCATTGTTGTTTCTGTCTTCTATGGGTCAATATTCATTGCATATTTCAAACCAGAAAATGAAACCATTAGAGACCTTAACAAAATTTTTCCACTACTTTACATGGTCCTCCCTCCTTTAATTAACCCCCTCATATATAGCCTGAGAAATAAAGATGTCAAAGAGGCTCTGAGAAAGGTTGCTGGAAAATTTTGGAAGGGAAATTTGTGCCTCTTGGTTCCAAATACTGATGGCTCCTTTCTTCTAAGAAATAAAGCTGTATGGGTGTGGAGGATAAATGTTTGATTGTTCAGGCTCTGAGTTTTAATCATGTCTATGCAGAAGTCCGTTGTATTTAATTCAATGGGGTTGATCCCAAATAAACAGAATTTAGATTACTGCCTTAGCTATATAAACCCTCACCCATATCATTATCATGTCAGAGCAAGAAATTATAGAAATTAGTTGGGTCGGGAAGGCATGGAAGTTGAAAACATTATAATACGTTTTTGCTTGAAAGTTAAGTTTCAAGCATCTGTTTCAGTGTAACTTTTTCCTATGGACATATATATTTAAGAAATTAGCACAGAGGGTTAATCAGGGAAGTGGGACCTTGCTTGTTCTTCTTAGTGTCTCTTCAGATGTTGATACTAGTGATGAAGGTATCCTTATGGAATGCCTCCGAGTAATTGTAATTGGAGGTATAGTGTTGCAGTGGTTTCAGTGCTACTTCTGAAGAGTAGCATTGACAGATTGTTTTTCCAGAGGTTCTCTACAATGCAACTGAATATCTACTCTATCAGCATATAGCACCTCTGCTCAGAACCTGCACTGCTTCCCAATTTGCTACCAGGCCTACTTCAAGGTGTAGTTACATAAAGCTTGGGATAAATTGAACTGTGACATCACCTTACTCCATCTATGCCCACTTAACTGCATCAGTTTGTGGAACTGGGATTGCTAAAGATGCTTCATAAGACTCATGCACACTTTTGAACTCTCTGCTTATTTACTTAAGGCAGGTGCCTTCACTGTACTCTTTTTTTGGCACCTGCCAAAAACATTTTCCTTTAGGTTAATGTATCCAGGCATGTGGAATATTGACATGTATTTTAATTTGGATTTTAGCATACTGCCGCTCTTATTTTTTTAAAAAAGCTTTAAATAGTTATGTGTTTTTACTGATAATTTTTGTTTTCATTCTTGCTGAAAACCACTTTGAGATTTTTATCCAATCCAGCAA
Source organism: Podarcis pityusensis (assembly GCF_964106645.2). Taxonomy (NCBI): domain Eukaryota; kingdom Metazoa; phylum Chordata; class Lepidosauria; order Squamata; family Lacertidae; genus Podarcis; species Podarcis pityusensis. The sequence continues at coordinate 29,068,510 of NC_138038.1, forward strand.
TGTCAGGGAATTGGAGGCAGAGGAGGGGGAGAGAGTGGGAACTTACCGAGAGAAACCTCCATTAATTAGTAGCTGTTATTCCTCGGACGAGGAAGTTGATGAAAGGCTGTCAGGAGGCAATGAATCTGAGAGGGGGGAGGCACTTCCAGGGCCAAGCCACTTTAGTCAGAGAGGAAGGAAGGGGGTTGGGCTTAGGAAATGGTTATGCAGGGGAAAATCGAAAGTTCCCTCAGTCGAGGCAACTTGACTCACCATGATGGAGACGTACTCTTAGAGCTCTTGTAAAAAGAGAGAAGAAACCAATAAATCTCTGTAAAAATGGCTGGATTCTCGGACTCTTATCTCTGCTAGCACTCGCAACTCATTCCTGACAAGCAATAAATACATCTTTTGAAATAAATGAATAAAGTGAAATAAATCCTATGGATGTCTAGGGATGAACAGATCTGTCAATTTCACTTCTCTCAGATCCTTATCACTTCCCATGGTTCAGTTGCAGATATCTGCCAGTTTTGGTTTCTCTTATTTTCTCATTTCCCCAGAATCTTAAATTCATTTCTCCATACCTACAGCAATTTTTTGTGGGGAGGAGGGGCAAATTAATCCTAAAGGAAGCATTTTGATGCAAATTTCTCCAGAGACACACATTTCTGTATGTGAATATACATGTTTTTTCAAGCATTTCCCCCTAATATAATGCATTCTGTATGTTATTTTCCCCAATATGCAACTTATCTCAGTGTATGCAGTTCTGTACAAATTACTTGGCTGGAGAACTGCATTGCAAAATTCAGAGAAGAGTGAATTCAAAAGGATGACTCTGTGTTGGGTCACATACTTTTCTAGGTTTCAGTTACAAGTTGGTCTGGATCAATGATCACAGTTCAGTGCACTAGGCATGTCAAGTACATGGAGAACTAAAGAAGATGTTGAAAATATCAGTAACAAATAAACCGGAGACATATCTCCTGGGATTGATAGATGAAGAGATAACACTTTTTTGGGGGGGGGGGGGTCCTATATGCAAGTACAGCTGCTAGAATAGTGATTGCTGCTAGGTGGAAATCACACACCATACCCACAAAGGAGGATTGGATTTGTAAACTAAATGAATATTTAATTTTGTCAAGATTAACTGCTGTAATAAGAAATCAGTCGAATCAAAAATTTAAAAAAGGAGTGGAAATGTTTTGATGAATATATGGCAAAATATTGCTCAAAAAGATATGCTAATATGCCTAGATTAAAATGTGAAGTAGTGTATGGAAGAAAAATTAGTAAGGAAAGATAATAAGAATATATAGATGACTTGAGAAGACTGTAGAATGCAAAGATTATTGTAAGTGGGGGCGGAGGGAAGTGGGAGAAGGGAGAAAAGAATAATATGATGGATTGAGGAAATATAAATGTAAATGTATGGGGGGATGGGGAGAAATGGTGTTGGCTTTGGTACATTTGTATTGTACTGTAATATGTGAAAACCAATAAATAAATAAATATAAATAAATCCCTTTTCCTTTTAAAGAAATCAGTGCAGAAATATGGTTTTTGAAGGCAAAAGGGAGGATGCAGAGCAGTGGAGAAAAGGTACGCGGAATGAAAAATACATGCCACCCAAGGCCAACTCACACGAATAAAGTAATACCAGTAGCAATTTAGAGACCAACTAAGTATATTCTGGGTATAAGCTTTCATGTGCACGCACACGAAAGCTTATACCCAGAACATGCTTAATTAGTCTCTAAGGTGCTACTGGACAATCTTTTTTATATATTTCGACTGCATCAGAGCAAATCGGCTACCTACCTGAAAGTTATACTAATTACACTCAAATCGTCTTATATTTTAAGTCACCAAATCAACAGCATATTGTATGCGGGCAGAGCTAGGGCTTTGTTTCCGTTAATAAAATCTGAATATTAATTAAAGAACATTTCTAAGAATGGTTGTCCCTAAAGTGCCCCACACCTGTGACTAGGGATGCATGATCCCCATGTGAGTTTGGTCTAGATTTCAAGCTAATCTTCTCTCTCTGACAATTAGTCCCTATCTCTCAATATGTTCACCTTTAATTTCTAATAATATATAATATAATAATATATAATAACCAGCTACAGGCTTCCTCTTTCTGATATGCCTGAGAGGAGAAACATGCCATGGGATGCTAAAATAAATAAAGCATCGATGGAGAAAGAAACTTCCAATCAAGTCTGTGAGGATGAGGATAGAAGAAAACAGACTATGCAACTTGCTCCTAAGAACAGCATCTCAGAAATTGCACTCAATACAAACTTCAGCTCCTCATCCATTCATAATAAAGGTATTTGCATTCAGTGCTAATTATTTGCAGGAACTAAAGCTTTGTAATTAATGTGTGATTGTCAATTCCCCACTTTGTTCTGAAGTAAGAAATATGTCCCTGCACTGAATGCTTTCTGCTTCTTTGGTTGAGAGACCACTGAAGACTGCTGGGGTTGGCTCTTAGGTCCCATTGAAATCCACAGGTTAATTTAGTTATGGGAACCAAATGCAATTCACTCTTGGCGCATTTCTCCCTTAAGTCCTGAGTTTGAGTGTCTTCAAAACAGATGACACCTTTGGTAAAGGCTGTTCTCCAACTGGAGAACTCTCAGGACAGTGTTTCACAGTTGTCAGTGTTAATACTACATTTTTTTTTAGATTTGCCCTGAGAGAGCCTTTCAACCACTTTTGTTGACCACCAGTATTACACTTACCATTTTTAAGTTCAGAGTAGAGTAGTTGCTTTGGAAGACAATAATCAGGCATCCACACAACATGACCAGTCCAACAAAGTTTATGTTGAAGAATCATTACTTCAACACTGGTGACCTTTGCTTCTTCCAGTACATTGGCCAAAAAAATCAAATATCCTTTATTAGGCATAGCAAACCACACATTATCAAACAGACACCGTATACAAATTGTGCAAAATACGAGCTCAGCATAACAAGGTTTGTCCCTTGTTATGGGCGCATAGACACCACCTTATACCGTAAACCAACTGACCGACAAACATATCTACATGCCTCTAGCTACCATCCCAAACATACCAAACAGTCCATTGTATATAGCCAGGCACTACGTTACAGCCGTATCTGTTCCAATTCTACAGACAGAGACTCTCACCTAAGAGATCTACAGCAAACCTTTTTAGAACTAAAATACCCAGCAGATGAAGTTAGACAACAGATCAACAGAGCCAGACTGATACCCAGAGAGAACTTGCTGCAAGACAGACCCAAAAAAGAAAATAACAGAACACCTCTAGTCATCACATACAGCTCCCAAGTTAAAACAGTACAACGCATCATCAGAGATCTACAACCTCTCCTGGACAATGACAGTTCTCTTTCTCAAGCTCTGGGAGGAAGACCTTTCATTGCCTACAGACAGCCACCCAATCTTAAACAACTCCTAACCCACAATAATACTACAACCAGACCTAACACGGACACTGGCACCAGAGCCTGCAATAAACCCAGATGCCAACTTTGCTGTCACATACACCCGGACAACACCATTACTGGCCCCAACAACATCACACATACCATCTCGGGACTGTTTAATTGCTCATCGTCTAACATTGTGTATGCCATCAAATGCCAACAGTGTCCTTCAGCTCTCTATATTGGACAAACAGGCCAAACCTTACGCCAAAGAATAAACGGACACAAATCTGACATCAAGAATCACAAGACAGAGAAACCAGTAGGAGAACACTTCAATCTCCCAGGACATTCTATACAAGATCTCAAAGTAGCTGTTTTACTACAAAGGAATTTCAGAAATAGACTGGAAAGAGAAGCTGCTGAATTACAACTCATTACCAAACTTAAAACCATGGAGAGACCTGGCCTGAACAAAGACATTGGATTCTTATCTCATTATACATGACAAAGCCATTTCTCACCTTCTCACCCCTTGCTTTTTCCTGTAAGACCTATTGCAGTCGTTAAGAGTCGTCAACAGGCTCATCTCAGCTATCTGCCAATCACCCATTCCCACCACCCTTCTGAGTAATACCCCTCCCCACCTTCTCACTATATAGAAGGGTCTGGCAACTTCTGTTTCAGTGTATCTGAAGAAGTGTGCTTGCACACGAAAGCTCATACCAAGAACTAACTTAGTTGGTCTTTAAGGTGCTACTGGAAGGAATTTTTTTGTTTTGACTATGGCAGACCAACACGGCTACCTATCTGTAACTGAAGGTTTGTCCCCGTCAGATCTCTAACTCCAGAGAAAATCAAATTGCATAAATAATACAGGTGATGTGCATTTTTTTTTTCAGAGACACCATTGATGGAATCTTTCTCCTTTCCATTTCTTCACTCAGTGGTACTTAACTATTGTAAAATGGCTATCACTTTCACATCACTTTCCCATTATCTTTCAGAATGTAGCATTTGATGTCAACCACAATGCAGAGAAACCTGAGTGAAATCACAGAGTTCATCCTTCTGGGATTTGGGAATCTCCCTCATCTGCACATCTTTCTGTTCCTTGTTTTTCTCGGGATCTACATTTTGACAATTGCTTTCAATATCCTCATGGTCTTTCTCATAGTGACTGATCATCATCTGCACACACCCATGTACTTCTTCCTGGGGAATCTGTCTTTTTTGGAAGCAGTCTACAGCTCAGCCTCTCTGCCCAAGATGCTGGCCAGTCTCCTGACAGGAGACAAAACCATCTCTGTTAAAGGATGTCACATACAATTTTTTGTTGTTGCTCTCCTGATTGGTACAGAAAGCTATCTGCTCTCTGTGATGTCTTATGATCGTTTCTTAGCCATATGCAAACCCCTATATTATGCAACTCTTATGAATGGTAAACTCTGTATCCAGCTGGTCAGTTGCTCTTGGATCAACAGCCTTGTGTTGGTCACCATATGCTTGGTCTTGATATCGCAACTACATTATTGTGGTTCCAATGAAATTGATAATTTTTTGTGTGAATCTCTTTCATTGGTTAAAATCTCATGCAGTGACACCAGCCTTGTGAAATATGTCATTCTAATCCTGGCTTTTGTGTTCAGTTTTCCTCCTTTTCTTTTGACCCTTATCTCCTACATATTTATCGTTGCAGCCATTTTAAAAATCCCATCCACCACTGGGAAGCAGAAGGCCTTTTCCACCTGTTCTTCTCACATCATTGTTGTTTCTGTCTTCTATGGGTCAATATTCATTGCATATTTCAAACCAGAAAATGAAACCATTAGAGACCTTAACAAAATCTTTCCACTACTTTACATGGTCCTGCCTCCTTTAATTAACCCCCTCATATATAGCCTGAGAAATAAAGATGTCAAAGAGGCTCTGAGAAAGGTTGCTGGAAAATTTTGGAAGGGAAATTTGTGCCTCTTGGTTCCAAATATTGATAGCTCGTTTCTTCCAAGAAATAAAGCTGTATGGGTGTGGAGGATAAATGTCTGATTGTTCAGGCTCTGATTTTTAATCATGTCCATGCAGAAGTCCATTGTATTTAATTCAATGAGGCTTACTCCCAAATAAACCGAATTTAGATTACTGCCTTAGCTATATAAACCCTCACCCATATCATTATCATGTCAGAGCAAGAAATTATACAAATTAGTTTGGTGGGGGAAGTCATGGAAGTTGAAAGTTTTTGCTTGAAAGTTAGTTTCAAGCAGGCATAGGCAAACTCGGCCTTCCAGATGTTTTGGGACTAAAATTTCCGTCATCCCTGATCACTGGTCCTGTTAACTAGGGATAGTGGGAGTTGTAGTCCAAAAATAGCTGGAGGGCCATGTTTCCCAAGGCCTGATTTCAAGCATCTGTTTCAGTGTAACTGTTCACTGTGGCCATATATATTTAAGGAATTGGCACAGAGAGTTAATGGGGGGAGTGGGACTTTGCTCGTGCTTCTTGATGTCTCTTCAGATGTTGGTATCCTCCTGAATTGACTCTGAGTAATTGTAATTGGACGTATAGTGTTACAGTGGTTTCAGTGCTACATCTGAAGAGAAGCATTGAGGGAGTTTTTTGCAGAGGTTCTCTACAATGCAACTGAATATCTACCCTATCAGCATATAGCACCTCTGCTCAGAACCTACACTGCTTGCCAATTTGCTGCCAGGCCTATTTCAAGGTGTAGCTACATAAAGCTTGGGATAAATTGAACTGTGACATCACCTTACTCCATCTATGCCCACTTAACTGCATCAGTCTGTGGAATTGGGCCTCCTAAAAATGCTTCATAAGATTCATGCACACTTTTGAACACTCTGTCTATTGACTTAAGGCAAGTGCCTTTACTGTACTTTTTTTTGGCACCTGCCAAAAACATTTTTCTTTAGGCCAATGTATCCAGGCATGTGGATTTTAATTTGGATTTTAGTATACTGCTGCTTTTACTTTTTAAAAATGCTTTAAATAGTTATCTGCTTTTACTGATAATTTTAGTTTTCATTCTTGCTGAAAACCACTTTGAGATTTTAATGCAATCCAGCAGTATGTACATCTTTTGAAATAAATGAATAAAGTAAAATAAATCCTATGGATGTCTAGGGATGAACGGATCTGCCAGTTTCACTTCTCTTGGTTTCTTATCCCCTACCATGGTTTTGTTGTAGATAGAGATAGATGAATCTGCCAGTTTTGGTTTCTCTTATTTTCTCATATTTCCAATCTTAAATCCAGTTCTTCACACCTGCAGCAATTTCTGAGTGGGGGAGGGGGATAAATTCTAATGAAAGCCTTTTGATGCACATTTCTCCAGAGATACACATTTCTGTTTGCGAATTTACTGATTTTTTTCAGGCATTTATTCCTAATATAATGCATTATGTATTTTATTTTCCCCAATATGCACCTTATCTCAGTGTATGCAGTTTTGTACAGATTAATTGGCTGGAGAACTGCATTGCAAAATTCATAGAAGAGTGAATTTAAAAGGATGGCTTTGTGTTGGTTCACATATTGTGGTTTGAGGACCCGTTCCCCGCTTTATGGAATGAAGACACATAGACACAGAGTATAAGTTTAACGGGCAAGAAAAGGCCACAACTTTATTGATTACAGCAAGTGAGAAGGTATTGGCTTAGGCATTGGACAACGACAGATTGACTCCACCCACTCGGAGAGGGGTGAGCCCAAAAGGGGTTTATTCACCAGAAGGTGGAGCCTGTTGATGCTAATACAACTATAAGCTCTCCCCTGATGTCACCGAGGGTCGTGCCATGGCCCCCCACCACACAGGCATCAGACAGGATCCATGACCGCTGGATTCCTTTAACGGAATACCCAAATTTGAAGGGGTAGGCGATGGCCACACCTAGCCCTTCCACACACCATCAACACATTCCAACATAGAAGAGTGAATTTAAAAGGATGGCTTTGTGTTGGTTCACATATTGTTCCTGGTTTCAGCTACAAGTTGGTCTGGATCAATGACCACAGTTCATTGCACTCTAGGCATGTCAAAAATTCCTTTTACCCAGTATGTGGGTAAAAAATAAAACATAAAAAGTAGGATGCACTGCACTGCCAAAAGGTCTAATGAAATGAAAAGCACATACCCTCATGAACAACTCACAATAATAAGTCAATACGACATCTATTGCCTTACTTTTCAATGAGGCCTTAAGCTGTATATTGCCCAAATGCCTTCCCTGCTCCTTATAATTAAGTAAAAGTAAAACAGGTAGTGCTTAAAAGAAGAATTACTCTGAACATTCAGGAAAGGAGTGGGAATATTTCCGAATGAGGGAAATCCCCACAGTGTCCTACTTCTGTGACTATGGGCCTGCAGTATCCCCGTGTGGCTTCAGTCTAGCTTTGAAACCTACATTCCCTCTCAGATTATTATTGCATCTCTCAAGATATTTACCTTTTATGCTTAATAATAAATAATAACCAAACAGAAACTACCTCTCTTTATATATATATAAAGCGTAAGATGTGAAACAAGCCATAGCAGACTAAACAGAATTCAGAAATTATGGGAAGGCAAGCTTTGTCTATTGAGATGCTTATAGAAGACACAGTGCACATCTTGCTCCCAAGACCAAAAGCTGCTCGAAATTGAGCTTACAAGAAACTTCATTCATGAGAGAGGTAATGACATTCAGTGCAAGTTATTTGCAGCAACTGAAGCGCCGTGATAAATGTGTGTTTATGAACTGCTTGCTTAGAGTAACAAAGCTGTGACAGCACTGAATGCTTTCATTTTCTTTGCTTGAGAAAGATTTGGAGGCTTTTGGGGTAGACTCCTCCACTGAAATCAATGGGTCAAACTTATCATGGCTTAATAAGACCCATAGTTTTCAATGGGAACTGAATTCAATTCACTTAATCTGGATCTAACCAACGGCCAGTTGGAATTTGAGATGAGCAAATCTGTGAATTTTGGCTTCTCTTAAGTTGCCATTTTCCCACTTCGAAGGTCAGTTTTCCAAATTCCCACACTGGTTTCTGAATTTTTTTAAAAGTCCTCATAAAAGTTCACTAGGATTTTAGTACAAATATCTCAAAATATGCATATATTTGTATGCAAATTTGCCTAAGATACTTCTTTTTACAAATCAGTTCCCCCTAATGGAACACATTTTTGCTTGTTGTTTCATGAATATATGGTTTTATATGAACACTTTCCCCTAGTATATGCATTTTTAGAAATATGACTTGGCTGGAGAACTGTATTATTGCAAGATCCAGAGAAGTGCAAATTTCAATGGTTGGCTGTGTTTTGGTCCATGCATTGTTTCAGAAACTACAAATTGTGTATGCTTGCCTTTCAATGTGAACTGAATTGATTCCCCCCCCCCATTCCTAATATGACCATTGGTTTATTTACATATATACCAGTAGAGCACTGAAGGCAAAAATAAGAATGGCTATTCCTGTGATACTATATGTCAATATCACATTCATTTGTGTTTAATAAAAGAATACTGTATGAAAATTTGCAATTAAATACATATACCTCACAAGATAAACTGAAATAGATATTTTTAATGTATGCATTTCTACACGTATTCTATAGATTAGACATTTTAATGCAGTTTGGTACATTCCTTTATTTTCTGTATTACAAAATTCTGTAAATTTGAACTCCACAGTATACTTATGTCCTGGTCCCTCTTTTAGTCCAGGAACTGTGAATAAGGTTGTTTCCCCTATATGTATAGATTTCACAATTTTCCTCCCTCTTCATCATGGTTATATCAAGTTGCCTGCAAGCCTCTATGAGTATTTTACCATTATACCAATAAGTATTCCTGCTAAATGCAACATGTCCCGATTAGGCTGGAGTGCAGTAAGGTAAATGACCCCTGGATGGTTAAGTCCAGTCGAATTTGACTGTGGGGTGGGGTGCTCATCTCCGCTTTCAGACCAAGAAAGCCAGCATTTGTCCACAGACAGCTTTTCTGGGTCATGTGGCCAGCATGACCAAACTGCTTCTGGCACAATGGAACACTGTGGCAGAAGCCAGAGCACACAGAGACACAATTTACCTTCCTGCCACAGTGGTACCTATTTATCTATTCATGCTGGTATGCTTTTCAGCAACTTTTGTTCACAGGCATTTTAGCATTGTGAGCTTTCAGAAAGGTTATAGCCTGCAAAACATCCCTGAATCATACTGTGCTTTCTCCACGTTTTCCCTCAGTGGTGTCTGTAAAATTCATGACTACAAATAACTTTTACTTATCTTATGTTTCAGTTGTCTTTCAGGATATGAAATAACTTTGTTATACACATTTGATGACAACTGTAATGCAGGAAAACCAGAGTGAAATTACTGAGTTTATTCTTCTGGGATTCGGGGAGCTCCCTCATCTACAGATCTTCCTGTTCCTTGTGTTTCTGGTGATCTACATATTGACAATGACTTTCAATATTCTCACGGTCATTCTCATAGTGACCGACCATCACCTGCACACACCCATGTACTTCTTCTTGGGGAATTTGTCTTTTCTGGAGACAGTCTACAGCTCAACCACACTGCCCAGGATGCTGACCAGTCTATTGACAGAGGACAAAACCATCTCTTTTAAAGGATGTCATATACAATTATATTTCTTTGATCTCCTGATTGGCACAGAATGTTATCTGCTCTCTGTGATGTCTTATGATCGTTTCTTAGCTATATGCAAACCCCTCTATTATGCAACTCTTATGAATGGTAAGCTGTGTATCCAGCTGGCCAGTGCCTCCTGGATTAATAGCATTTTGTTTACTTCTATATATTTGATCCTGGTGTTGCAACTAAAGTATTGTAATTCCAATGAAATGGATCATTTCTTTTGTGACTCTCTTGCATTGGTCAATATCTCATGCAGTGATACCAGCCTTGTGAAGTATGCCAGTGTAATCCTGACTTTTGTGTTCAGTTTTCCCCCTTTTCTTTTGACCCTGATTTCCTACATATATATTATTGATTCAATTTTAAAAATCCCATCCACCACTGGAAGGCAGAAAGCCTTTTCCACTTGTTCTTCTCATGTGATTGTTGTTTCCCTGTTCTATGGCGCATTAATCATTGTATATGTGACACCAAAAACTGAAGCAATGAGAGACCTTAACAAAATATTTTCTCTTTTTTACACAGTCCTTCCGCCTTTAGTTAACCCCCTTGTATATAGCCTGAGAAACAAGGATGTCAAGGAATCTTTCAGGAAGGCCACGGGGAAGATTTTAGAAGGCCATTTTCTGAATTAGGGGTTCAAAGCTAAATTGTTATCCAAAGCCTTTTGCCAGGCAACATCGGTTCAAGGCTTTATGGGTATCTGAGAAAGACGTTCCTACTGAGGTTCCTTTCAAGAATTCATCCTCTTCCTATGTAAGTGTTTTCACTACCCATTGGATTGCTTCTTCCTGTGGGACCAACAGGCATCATAACTTTGAAAGAGAGAGGGGGTAATGCTTGTGAAGGTTACTGCCCTTTTCTATGCTCTCTCATTACTCACTCAGAGATGGCAAGTGAACAAACAGCAATAGCAGGAGGACAAACTGCAGAGCCAGGAGGATCCAGAGCTTGGCAGTAGGGCATTGCACATTTGCAATGAAGTTTGTATGTGGCGCTTGAGAATATGCACATCTACAAGAGTATGTGCATATGTGTTACTTTTGCATGCTGGTATGTGACGTTAGAGGCTGATTTGTGACCTGTGAAACAGAGCTGAAATTGCCACCCTTATTTTGCTATATGTTCTATTCCATGAACACCAATCTGTTCATGAAAGGAGCCCCCAATCATGAGTTGTACTCCAAGGGAATTTTCCTGTCATCAACATAGCTGAAATTTCTTAATGAAACAATATGAAATCAAGAAAGAGATGGAAACGTGGATGGGTCTAGTGGTTCTTACACACCCAACCGTTCAAATGAAGAAGAAAATAATATAAAATAATTTTTCTAAAAGAGGTGAATTTCCTTTCATTTCCCAAAACATTTCTGATTAAGCATTTAAAAAAATACCGAAGAGTGGAAAATATCCAGTCTCTCTTACTCTCACCATTTTCCGCCCACAGATATCATCTGTTTATAGTATGTGCAGACTGATTTCAGAGGCATATCTCAGACTTCTTTGTGCCCCTTAGGAACAGGATCATGCAGGAACTTGGGGGGTTTCTAATAAAGTTTACATTCTGTTCTCCATCACACAAACTTTTGTTTCATTTTCCAGCAATAAAAGTTATTTGAATAATTTATAAAAGTTGTTCCATGACTTCCTCCCACTTTGAAATACCATTTTCAATTCCATTTGCCTTATTTACATTATAAGATCATTTCCTTCTCATTTGTTTCACAATGGTCATCTGCTGTAAGAAACTATGGCCAGTAACCGATTTTCGCTCACCAATCAGTATCATTCTGGGGAGGTGGAGACTGAATTATGTAACTTCATTTGGAGGACTACAATGAATCTGCAAATGTGCAACTGTATGTGCATAGGGGTCCTTTCACATGATTAGGAGTCTTAACAGCATAAATTTCAGGATTCCTAATTGCATGAGTAAAAAAGGTTAAAAAAAAAAGAAAGGTAAAGGACCTCTGAACAGTTAAGTCTAGTCAAATGTGACTATGGGGTTTTGGCACTCATCTCGCTTTCTGGCTGAGGAAGCCGGCATTTGTCCATGAACATAAGAATAAGAATTTTATTATTTATACCCTACCCATCTGCTGGGTTTCCTCAGCCAGTCTGGGCGGCTTACAGCACATAATAAGTTGTAAAACATTAGACATTAGGGAAGTTTTTAATGTTTGATGTTTTATCGTGTTCTTAATATTCTATTGGGAGCTGCCCAGAGTTGCTGGTGAAACCAGCTAGATGGACAGGGTATAAATAATAAATTATTATTATTATTCCATTAAAAAAATCCTTGTACAGGGTTCCCTTCAGATGTCTTCTAAGAACCATATAGTTTTTTATTTCCATGACGTTTGAGGGGAGGGCGTTCCACAGGGCAGGAGCCACTACCCAGAAGATCCTCTGCCTGTTTCCCTGTAACCTCACTTCTCACAGTGAGGGAACTGCCAGAAGACCCTTGCAGCTGGACCTCATTGTCTGGGCTGAACGATGGGGGTGGAGAAGCTCCTTCACGTATACTGGGCCAAGGCCCCTTAGGGCTTTAAAAGTGCTAACACTTTGAATTGTGCTCGAAAATGTACTGGGAGCCAATGTAGGTCTTTCAGGAACAGTATTATATTGTCTCGGTGGCCACTCCCAGTCACCAGTCTAGCTGCAGCATTCTGGATTAGTTGTAGCTTCCGGGTCACTTTCAAAGGTAGCCCCATGTAGAGCACATTGCAGTAGTCCAAGTGGGAGATAACTAGAGAATATACCACTCTGGCGAGACAGTCTGCAGGTAGGTAGGGTCTCATCCTGTGAATCAGCTGGAGCTGGTAGACAGCTGCCCTGGACACAGACTTGACCTGCACCTCCATGGACAGCTGTGAAACCAAAATGACTCCCAGGCTGTGCACCTGGTCCTTCAGGGGAACAGTTAACCCATTCAGTGTCAGGATTCTTAGCCGCAGTCAGAGGTAACTGGCCTCACTCCAGGCATTCGGCTTGAATCTTTGTTGACCTTCCCGTCTGCGTCTCCCGGCAGGATACAGGCAAGGTCACAAATCGGCGATCCTCCTCAAACGTGAGAAGAACACACCCTCCTCCCTCCTCCCTGCTTCCCCCAGGGAGGGAAAAGAGTCAGACAGAAATCTATTTACATGTTTTATTCCTGTCGTTCCAGCAGTACAGAGAAACGTGTCTGCACTCTCCAGACTCCAGCAGTAGAGTCACAACTCCGCCCCTGTACTTCCAGTACAGGTCAGATGACACTCTGAGCTAACATCCGGTGCTCAGTACACCGAATAGTTCCAATAGTACAGTCCCAGACATCAACATCCTGTTTTGCATTCCAGACACCTGCAGCTGGCTTTCGCATTGCTGCTTTTTCCTGACAACCTCCCCCAAAAGCATCAATGTGCGTTGTGAGCAAAACATGATCCAGAGAAGAAAACAAACAGTTGTTATACATATAACAGTCCCCTGTTGTTTCAGTTCCACCCTTGGAACTCCCCGCCACTGGTTTCCCCAGTGTACCTCTCTGGTTGTCTGGCTTCCAAGGAATGAGTGCATCTGCATTACCTTGGCTTGCTACTCTCTGTTGTGTCTTTGTCTCTGACTTAGACACAGCTTCTACCTGCTTTGAGTTGTTAACAATAGCAACACATGCAATAGCTAAGTTAGCAAACTCTTTTGAGTACCTCTTTGGTGGTACACCCTTTGTTACTCTCTCAGACCTGCGTATGAGGTGCTGATCCTCTCTGCTCACTGGTTCAACCTCTGAACTTTGTTGAGAACCAGTACCAATGGCAAACAGTGGTTCATCCTTCACCTGTGAAGGTCTATCCATTGTGTAAGACTTCCTCTCAATGACTGTGTCAACTGAGCTCTGTGAGCTATCACTGTCATCATCACCACTGTAATCTGAAAAATCATCATCATCATCTGAATTGTCCTCAGTGGGAAATGTGTGAACAATTACTGTTTCCTGTTCAGGAGCATTCTCTAGAAATTTTGTGAGAATCACCTGACCAGATTCAGACACAATTACTCTGTAGAGACCCTTTTCATATCCCACAAAAATGCCTCTGGCATTCTTCACTCCACCTGGAGCTTCTGTTCTCACATGAGACCCGAAAACCTTAAAATAGGCAACAGAAGGTTTTCTATGGAACAGCTTCTCAAAAGGAGAACTTCCCAACTCTTTTGAGACCTTTCTCAACCACACGTGAACATAGGACATTAACGACTCCGCCCAATACTCATGTGGCAAATGTGAACTAAGCAATTGCGCATTCATCCCCTTTTGCAATTCTTTGTTCACCCTTACACAGACACCCCTATTCCACGCTTCCGCCGAAACAGCAACCTTGTGTCTTATCCCTTTCTTCTGCAGGAACTCCTGAAAATCCTGTAAAAGAAAAACTTGCTTCTCATCTGTGAAAAGACAATCAATGTTAGCATCATGCACATTTTTAACCTTGTCACAAAACTCCTGAAACCTTTCTAAGGTTTCTTGTGGTTTCTGCAGCATAAAAACCCAGACATAATTTGAGAAACAATCCACGCACACAAGATAATATCTTGCATTGCATCTAGATGGTGCTAGAGGACCAATCACATCAGCATATACCCGCTGAAATGCTCTGTCGACCTTCGCCACCTTCCGGGCACTTTTGGTCACACCTGCAAGAGAGATTATGTTAGAATCAGAAGAATTACATTTCATGTAATCACTTTGATCAAAAGTCAACAAATACAGTCCATCTTTCTCTCTGGCAGTAAGATACAGTTCTCCATCTTTGAAGATCTTGCAGCTCTCAGCATCATAGGACAGTTTCAGTCCTTTCCTTGCAATCTGCGACACACTCAGCAGATTGAACCTCAACTGAGGAACCAAATACACATTGTTTATAGTCAAGTTCAGACTCTCAAGATACACAGTCCCAATCCCGGTCGCTTCCAACTCCTGACCGTTGGCCTGCTGCACAGTGAAGCTTTGCTTCTTAAACGTCGAAAACAGTTCTCTGTGTGGGCACATGTGTTTTGTGGCGCCAGTGTCCAGAACAAATGAGTTCCCCACCTCTGGTGTGGCTTTTAGCGACATCAAAGCCTTTGCAGGTTTCACCTGAGATTTGGTATAACTTTTGCCTGATGCTCCAGGCTTTCCAGAGCTGCCCTTAGCTCCTTTTGACTGGCGTGGCTTTTTACAGTTCCGCTGAATATGCCCAGTCTGTCCACAATTGTAACATCGAACAGCGCTCAAAGCTACAGCACGCTCCTCAGTAGCTTCAGCAGTGGGGGAGTCAGAACCCTCTGCTACTCTCCCCCTGTCCTGTACATCCAGTGCAGCAAGTCTATCGTGTTCATTAAGGACCACCGCACACACTCTCTCCGCGGTCAGGTCCGCCGCCGGTAGGGAGCCAAGCTGACTGGCAACCGATTTATAAGTCCGATTCAGGCTGTTGATCATCATGAAGCAAAACACTTCCTCCTGTAGACGGAAATTGCGTTCCACCATCTGTTGGCGCAGAAATTTCATCTCCGTCAGGTGCGCTTGAACATCTCCATCAGGCGCAAGCCTCAGATTGGTCAACTTCTCAAAATACAGCAACGCTGAAGAACCAGCATCCCTCTGATGTGTTCTACGTAGCGTTTCCCAAATCTCTTGCGCATATTCTATTTATTTATTTTTATAAATATTTTTATTAAGTTTTCAAACATAAAACAAAAAAACACATATTACACCAGCATTATACATAAGAAAAAGAAAATAAAAGAAAAAAAGAAACAAAGCTTTTCATAACTTTTTTTTATATAACTTATTGGACTTCCTCGCATCTCCCTTACCCTGCGTTCTCAGCAATAAAAATTATCAGCAAATTGTTACCTTGTATCATACCTTATTTTGTACTTCTCAAATGTTAAATTTCTTAGCTTAAAATAATTATTATCAATTAATTGTAACTTAAGTTTACCATAAATTTACTGGAACCATATTTTCCTAGATTGCGCAATTTCTTAACATTCATACAACTTAAACTGTTTTTGTAAATAGTCTTTAAACTTTTTCCAGTCCTCTTCCATTGTTTCTTCTCCCAAATCTCGGATTCTGCCAGTCATTTCCGCCAGTTCCACGTAGTCCATCAATTGCATCTGCCATTCTTCCAGTGTGGGCAAATCTTGTGTCTTCCAATACTTTGCAATAAGTATCCTTGCTGCTGTAGTCGCATACAAAAAGAAAGTTCTATCTTTTTTCACCACTTTCTGGCCGACGATGCCCAAGAGGAAGGCCTCTGGTTTCTTCGTGAAGGTATATTTAAATACCTTTTTAAACTCATTATAGATCATTTCCCAGAAGGCCTTCACTCTTGGACAGGTCCACCAGAGATGGAAAAATGTTCCTTCAGCCTCCTTACATTTCCAACATTTATTATCAGACAGGTGATATATTTTTGCTAGCTTGACTGGGGTCATGTACCACCTATATATCATTTTCATAATATTCTCCTTCAAGGCATTACTTGCCGTGAATTTTATTCCGGTGGTCCATAACCTTTCCCAGTCCTCAAACATGATGTTATGCCCAATATCCTGAGCCCATTTTATCATGGCTGATTTAACTGTCTCATCCTGAGTATTCCATTTAAGCAGCAAGTTATACATTCTCGAAAGTACCTTAGTCTTTGGTTCTAACAGTTCTGTCTCTAATTTCGATTTTTCCACCTGGAATCCTATCTTTTTATCCAAATTGAAAGCCTCTTTAATTTGAGCGTAATGTAACCAATCTCGCACCTTACTCTTTAATTTCTCCAAGCTCTGCAACCTCCAATTTTCTCCAATTTTTTCTATTTTTCCCAATATTTCGGCCAACTGGCCTCCATATTGGGTCTTTTCCGGGCCTTAGCCTCCATTGGTGATAACCATCTCGGAGTTTTATTTTCCAATAGGTCTTTGTATTTTGTCCAGACAATAAATATTGCTTTTCTGACAATATGGTTTTTGAACCCTTTATGAACCTTTGCCTTGTCGTACCTCAGATATGCATGCCATCCAAAGGCATTATTGAACCCTTCCAGATCTAGGACATCAGTGTTCTCAAGAAGTAACCAGTCTTTCATCCAGCAGAAAGCCGCAGCTTCATAATATAACCTTAAGTCCGGCAGAGCAAACCCCCCTCTTTCTTTTGCATCAGTTAGTATTTTAAATTTTATTCGGGGCTTTTTGCCCTGCCAGACAAATTTAGAAATATCTTTCTGCCACTTTCCAAAACATTCCACTCTGTCCACAATCTGTAGGGTTTGAAACAAAAACATCTTTGGCAATACATTCATCTTTATAGCTGCAATTCGACCCAACAAGGAAAGTTTCAATCTTGACCAAGTTTCTAGATCCTTTTTGATATCTGACCAACATTTTTCATAATTGTCCTTGTATAAGTTCAAGTTTTTAGCAGTCAAATTAACCCCTAAGTATTTCACTTTTTTAACCACATTTAACTCTGTCTCTTTCTGAAACCTTTCTGATTCCAAAGGTGTCAATTTTTTTTCCAAAACCTTCGTTTTTTGCTTGTTCAATTTAAATCCCGCCACCCGACCAAACTCATAAATCAGTTCTAAAACTCTTTTCGTACTAGATTCTGGCTCCTGTAATGTTAAAACCAGATCATCTGCAAAAGCTTTTAGTTTGTATTGTTTCGCTCCGACCTGTATTCCTTGCACCAACCGGTCCTCCCTAATCATGTTCAGAAGTACCTCCAAGACTGAAATAAATAACAGAGGGGATATAGGGCAGCCTTGTCGTGTTCCCTTTTCAATTTTGAACTCTTCTGTCACCACATTGTTAACTATCAATTTAGCTTTTTGCTCTGAATAGATTGCTTCTATTCCATTTTCAAACCCCCGTCCCACTCCCATCCCTTCAAGATTTTTCTTCATAAACTTCCAAGAAATATTGTCAAAGGCCTTCTCAGCGTCAATAAAAATCAACACTGCTTTTGTATTCATATTTGTTTGTAAAAGTTCCAAAATGTCAATAATGTTTCTAGTGTTGGCAAACAAATGTCTACCTGGGAGAAAGCCTGCCTGGTCCTTGTGAATTACTTCATTTAATACTTTTTTGAGTCTACTTGCCAAAATGTCAGCAAAAATTTTATAATCCACATTTAGGAGAGAGATGGGACGGTAGTTCTTAAGTTGTGTCTTTTCAGTTTCCAGTTTAGGTATCAATGTGATGAAAGCTTCTTTCCACGATTCCGGTGCCTTCTTCCCCTCCATAATCTGGTTGCAAACCTCCATTAGTGGTTGTATCAAAAAGTCTTTCAATGTCTTATAGTACTTGGAGGTAAGTCCATCAGGCCCTGGAGATTTACCTAGTTGCATGTTCTGAATAGCACCCTCAATTTCTTGTTGTGTTATCTTATAGTTCAGGATTGTTCTCTTTTCCTGGGATAATTTTGGTAATCCATTGGTTTTTAAAAATTGGTCTATCTCAGTCTCTTTCTGCGGCCCTTGCGTGTAAAGTTGTTTAAAGTATCTCTGGAAGCACTTTCTAATTTCCTCGGGTTTCTGAATATTTCTCCCTTCAATCTCTAAGTTTGTAACCGTATTCAATTTTTGTCTCTTTTTCAACTGCCATGCTAGCAGTTTCCCACACTTATTTGCTGATTCAAATGATCTTTGTTTCATTAGTTTAATTTTCCACTCAACTTCTTGGTTTATCAATTTAGCGTATTGTGCTTGGTGGAATTTAATTTCTCTCAGAACCTCCTGTGATTTGGGTTTTGATCTCAATTTTTTCTCACCATCTTTTATCTTCTCTAAGATCTTATCCTTTTTTTCATTCCAAAATCTTTTCTTTATCGTATTCTGTTGTATCAAAAACCCTCTCATAACAGCTTTACTTGCGTCCCAGATTACTCTTTTTTCCACTGTGGTGTTCAAATTTATTTCAAAATAGTCTTTTAAAGTCTTTTGGGCCTTCTTCACGATCTCCTGATCTCTTAGCAAGGTGTCATTCATCTTCCATCTGAAGGAACCGATTGGAATTAGTCTCATTTCCACTTTCATAGCGTTATGGTCGGAGCAGGTTTTTGGGCAGATTTCCACTTTTCTAGTCTTAGGTGCCAAACTTCTAGTTATCCATATTTGGTCGATCCTTGTCCATGACAGATGGGCTTCAGAAAAGAATGTTCCTTCTTTCCCTAGGGGGTTCTTTGTCCTCCAGATGTCAACCAAGTCCATATTGTCAGTTAATTCAAAAAAGGTTTTAGGTAGTCTGCCATCTTTTGTTAAACTTTGATTTTATGACTTGTCCATATTTGTGGAGACCACCCCATTCATATCTCCCATCATAATGATGTTACTATAGTCCAGATAATCCAGCATGATCTCATGCAGCTTCTTATAAAATTCTGATTTCCCCTCATTCGGTGCGTATATTCCTAATAACAAGAACTTTTCTCCTTGGGTCTGAATCTCAATTGCCAAAATTCTTCCTTGCTCATCTTTAAATAGAAACTTTGGTGATAGGCTCTCCTTTGCATAAATCACCACTCCTCTTTTTTTAACTCTATCCGATGAAATAAATTCTTGGCCTAGTCTTTTGTTAATTAACACCTTTCTATGGAGCCTAGTCACATGAGTTTCCTGCAAGCAAATAATGTCCAATTGTTCTTTCTTCAATATGTGAAATATTCTTTTCCTTTTTTCCCGGGGAATTTCCTCCATTTATATTCCAGCTAAGAAGTTGCAGAGACATCCTGGATCAATCTTTTAGTCTTGTGTTGGCGTCTCCTTCTCTTGGTCTTCTTGACCCGAGGGTATAGATGCAGGGTCTGGTGGTGGCCAAGACCCAGGTCCTACAGTTCCTTTCTGAAGGTCCTCTCCGTGATCGTGAAGAAATTTTTGTTGATCTTCCGCTGTCCTGATCTTGACCTTCTTTCCTTTGAAGGTAAAAGATAATCCTTGAGGAAATTCCCACCTAAAGGGAATTGAATTGCCCTTCAGTAGTCTTGTTAATTCCTTGTACGTAGCTCTGAGATCCAAAAGTTGTTTTGGGATATCTTTGTAGATTTCTGCTTTAGTGCCTTGAAAATCAAGTGGTTTTTCAAAGTGAAGGCCTAATATTTTGTCTCTCTCTTGCTTGGATCCTAAAATGATTAAGCAGTCTCTGGTTCTGTCCTTCCTCACCACTCTTCCCAGTCTAAAAGCACATATTCTAAACCCTGAATATGCACCAATTGATCATCTGAGACACACAGAATTATAGCCGTCCTGGCCTTTACATTCTGTGATTCCCAACCTCGCGTTGGTGCTGCAGCGATGGGGTTCTCAATCACCTCAAAAATCCTCTGATTCTGCAGCAGGGCCTTCATCTTTATAGACCAAGATGAATAATTGTCATTAGTCAGAGGGGGTGGGTAAGGCAGGCCTCCCCCCTTCTTGGCATCCATTTTGAATCCAAGCTTTAGCACTCACTCTCAAGCCTGCTGAAATCCAATAGCCGGCTGTTGTTTTCTGCCTTCTCTGGCAGGCAAACTGCAAGCTGTTTACGCTCTTGGCACCTGGCAGCTAAACGCAGGCTGCTATGGAAAGTCCCCTCCAAGAGCTCGTGAGCTTTGTAGCCAAAACACTCCGTGGTTTTGTTTCGCTTTTCTCAGGCTCAGCCTCACAGTCCAGCCCCTTTTCCAGCAACTTTCCACGGCCGTTGCTTAGCAACTGTGCATACCAATCTTTGAACAGGAAATCTTATCAACCACAAGAATTCCTGGTATGCAAGCTTCCTCTTTCAGAGCTGGCTTTTTCCAAACGCAGCTCCCGTGAACCAGAGAATGAATCAATCTGCGTTCACACTTTTAGCCTGAAATTCAGCATACCTTGGGGCTCCGTTGCTTGGAAAACACCTCCTCTCGGTGTCCAGCCGTCTGTTCAGCTTCTGGCTGCACGCAGACGTTATCTACCTCCCTTGGTGCAGAGGATGAAGACGATCCATCCACCTCTCATGCAGATTCCCATGGATCAGAACCACTGGCACTGCTACCATTTGTTAGGATTCTTAGCCGCAGTCAGAGGTAACTGGCCTCACTCCAGGCATTCGGCTTGAATCCTTGTTGACCTTCCCGTCTGCGTCTCCCGGCAGGATACAGGCAAGGTCACAAATCGGCGATCCTCCTCAAACGTGAGAAGAACACACCCTCCTCCCTCCTCCCTGCTTCCCCCAGGGAGGGAAAAGAGTCAGACAGAAATCTATTTACATGTTTTATTCCTGTCGTTCCAGCAGTACAGAGAAACGTGTCTGCACTCTCCAGACTCCAGCAGTAGAGTCACAACTCCGCCCCTGTACTTCCAGTACAGGTCAGATGACACTCTGAGCTAACATCCGGTGCTCAGTACACCGAATAGTTCCAATAGTACAGTCCCAGACATCAACATCCTGTTTTGCATTCCAGACACCTGCAGCTGGCTTTCGCATTGCTGCTTTTTCCTGACATTCAGAACCAGGGAGTCCCCTCCACCTGACTGCCCCCCTGACCCCCACAAAGGTACTTCAATACATTCCACACAAGGCTAACTAAAAAAAAATAAAGTAACACCAATCCCACTCAAATAGTCTTACTATTTAAGTGGCCAAATCAACATCTGCAGAAGGAAAATAGTTAGGGCTTTATTTCCCTTGATAAAATCTGAGTATTCATTAAAGAACATTTCTAAGAATGGAAGTCCCCAAAGTGCTCCACATCTGACACCAGGGATGCAAGATCCCCATGTGAGTTTGGTCTAGATTTCAAGCTAATGTTCCCTCTCTGACAATTAGTCCCTATCTCTCAGTATGTTTACCTTTGATTTATAATAATATATAACAACCATCTAGAGACTGCTTCTTTCTGATAAACCCTGAGAAGCATGCCATGGGATGCTAAAATAAATAAAGCAGCTATAGAGAAAGAAACTTCCAATCAAGTCTGTGAAGATGGACATAGAAGAAAACGTCCTCTACAACTTGCTCCCAAGAACAGCATCTCAGAAATTGCACTCAATGCAAACTTCAGCTCGTCATTCCTTCACAATATAGGTATTTGCATTCAGTGCTGATCATCTGCAGGAACTAAAATTTGCAATTAACGTGTGGTTCTCAATTCCTCACTTTATTCAGTAGTTAGAAGTATGAGGCCGCACTGAATGTTCTCTGTTTTCTTTGGTTGGGAGACCACTGATGACTTCTGGGGTTGGCTCTTAGGTCCCACTGAAATCCATAGGTTAATTTAGTCATGGGCACTAAAGGCTGGTTTAGAAGAAGAAGAAGAGTTTGGATTTGATATCCCGCCTTTCACTCCCTTTAAGGAGTCTCAAAGCGGCTAACATTCTCCTTTCCCTTCCTCCCCCACAACAAACACTCTGTGAGGTAAGTGGGGCTGAGAGACTTCAGAGAAGTGTGACTAGCCCAAGGTCACCCAGCAGCTGCATGTGGAGGAGCGGAGATGCGAACCCGGTTCCCCAGATTACGAACCACTACACCACACTGGCTGTGGTTGTATATATACAAGCAAAATATCCAAGACAGCAACAACAGTTATTCCTAGAATAGGTTCCCAAGTAGAAAAACTAAATCCATCAGCCAGCTCAGAACTCAAGTCTCCCAGTCGCCTTACTTCTGCCAAGATGGAAGCTGCATATTCCATCTCAGTGCTTATCTGCCATTGCTCAATATACAAAGCTCTATAATCCCCAAATTGACTAAAGTGCATTTCTCTATCAATTTTTCCAGATGAAACCAATATCAAACATCAAGACAGCCAAACTCAGAAGACCACCAAATTCTATTTAAGTTAATGATATACTTCTGATTTTTTTCCTCACTTAATTCTCTCTTAGGATTTTGGAATTCTTTATGCTATGGTCTTATTTTCAAAGTTGATTATTTCTGTGTGGTCCTTCATAGTCCCCACCCTTTTTTACAATAAAAATGAAATAGATTTAAATACGTATTGCAACGTACGTATGCATTTTTAAATACATGTTATCTGGAAATACCAATTTTAATGCCTTCAGGTATTTTTATGACTTTATTTTCATAGCTGAAAATGATATTGTACAATTCAGAAAAATATGAAATCCAAAGGATTATGTATGTCCTGATCCATGTATTAGTTCAGGAAGTGTGGATAAGGATGATCCTTCAGCATTCCTAGATTTCCCATATTTTTCCTCCATTGTTCAATTGTACAAAGCATTGCATCAAAATTAAATCAAGATTCTATCAAGCAGCCTGCTAGCCCACAGTTGCTCTATTTTTTCCACTGAGTACCCCTACTAAATTCAGCATGCTGCCTTCTTGTTCAAAATGCAGTCATTCAGATAAAAGCAATAAATTAACATTATGGTATAATGAGAGGAAACTTGTGATGCTGTGTCCCATTTACTGGTCAGGCACCAGTGTTACTTGTGTTTTCTCAGTAAAGTTGTGGCCTGTATTAACAATCAACTAGGTCTCCCTTCCTTCCTTCCTTCCTTCCTTCCTTCCTTCCTTCCTTCCTTCTTCTTCTTCTTTGGCAATCACTTGTAGCCGAGTAAGATTGTCTTCCACAGACACAGTTTTAAAAGTGAGTTTGTAAGTGACTGTGGAGGACAATTCTGGATCCGCACGTCCTTCCACTGTGGGGACATAGGTTTCTGGGTGGGAGTTGATAATGGTGAGAGTTTGCCAAGTGTGCCTTCCTCTTAGTGCTTTTCTCCCTTTTGTCCTGAGTTCGAGTGTCTTCAAAACACATGACACCTTTGGTAAAGGCTGTTCTCCAATTGGAGTGCTCGCAGGCCAGTGTTTCTCAGTTGTCAATGTTTATACTACACTGTTTTACGATTTGCCTTGAGAGAGCTGTTCAAACTCTTTTGTTGACCACCAGCATCATGCCTACCTTTTTAAGTTCAAAGTAGAGTAGTTGCTTTGGAAGACAATAGTAGTATAGTGTATTTTAAAATGGGGTTTTAGAGTTTTTAGGGGTTTTTGAATGTTTTATGTAGTTTTGTAGTAGTTTTATGTAGTTTTTATGTAGTTTTACGTAGTTTTTATGTAGTTTTATGTAGTTTTCAATTTCATTGTTCCGCAAGGGACAATGACAATAAAGATATCGTATATCGTATCGTATATTGTATAATAATCAGGCATCAGCACAACATGACCAGTCCAACAAAGTTAATTTTGAAGAATCATTACTTTGACAATGGTGATCATTGCTTCTTCCAGCACACTAGCATTAGTTCACATGTCTTCCCAGGAGAGGTGTAATTTTTTTCAGAGACTTGGTTGATGGAATCTTTCTCCCTTCCATTACTTCACTCAGTGGTACTTAACTATTGTATAAGGGCTATCACTTTCATATCACTTTCCCATTATCTTTCAGAATGTAGCATTTGATGATAATACACAATGCAGAGAAACCTGAGTGAAATCACAGAGTTCATTCTTCTGGGGTTTGGAGATCTCCCTCATCTGCACATCTTTCTGTTCCTTGTGTTTCTGGGGATCTACATTTTGACAATTGCTTTCAATATCCTCATGGTCTTTCTCATAGTGACTGATCATCACCTGCACACACCTATGTACTTCTTCCTGGGAAATTTGTCTTTTTTGGAAGCAGCCTACAGCTCAACCACCCTGCCCAGGATGCTGACCAGTCTTCTGACAGGAGACAAAACCATCTCTGTTAAAGGATGTCACACACAATTTTTTGTTGTTGCTTTCCTGATTGGCACAGAATGTTATCTGCTTTCTGTGATGTCTTATGACCGCTACTTAGCCATATGCAAACCCCTATATTATGCAACTCTTATGAATGGTAAACTCTGTATCCAGCTGGCCAGTTGCTCTTGGATCAACAGCATTGTGGTGATCACCATAACCTTGGTCTTGATATGGCAACTACGGTACTGTGGTTCCAATGAAATCGATCATTTCTTTTGTGAATCTCTTTCATTGGTTAAAATCTCATGCAGTGACACCAGCCTTGTGAAATATTTCATCCTAATCCTTGGTTTCTTGTTCAGTTTTCCCCCTTTTCTTTTGACTGTGATCTCCTACATATATATTATTGCTGCCATTTTAAAAATCCCATCCACCACTGGGAAGCAGAAGGCCTTTTCCACCTGTTCTTCTCATGTGATTGTTGTTTCCATGTTCTATGGGGCATTAATCATTGTATATGTGATACCAAAAACTGAAGCAATGAGAAATGTTAGCAAAATATTTTCTCTTTTTTATACAGTCCTTCCCCCTTTAATTAACCCCCTTGTATATAGCCTGAGAAACAAGGATGTCAAGGAATCTTTCAGGAAGGCCACGGGGAAGATTTTAGAAGGCCATTTTGTGAGTTAGGGGTTCAAAGCTAAATAGTTATCCAAAGCCTTTTCCAAACAACATCGGTTCCAGGCTTTATGGGTATTTTGGTAAGAAGTTTCTGCTAAGGTTCCTTTCAAGAATTCATCCTCTTCCTATTTCACTGTTTTCACTACCCTTTGGATTGCTTCTTCCTCTGGGACCAACAGGCACCACAACTTTTAAAGGGAGAGGGGATAATGCTTGTGAAGGTTACTGTCTTTCTCCATGCTCTCTCATTACTCACGTAGAGATGGCAGGTGAAGGGGCAGTAATATCAGGAGGATAAACTTCAGGGCTAGGAGGATCCAGAGCTTGGCAGTAGGGCATGGGCATATGCACATTTTCAGTGAGGTTTGTATGTGGAGCTTGAGAATATGCACATTTACAAGAGTGTATCTGGTATGTGACCTTAGTACAAGCTTCCTCAACCTCGGCGCTCCAGAAGTTTTGAGACTACAATTCCCATCATCCCTGAGCACTGGTCCTGCAAGCTAGGGATTATGGGAGTTGTGGGCCAAAAACATCTGGAGGGCCGAGGTGGAGGAAGCCTGCCTTAGTAGAATCAGGATTGGCGATCTTCTCTATGATTATAAATAAAACTGAATGCATGCAAAAAATACAAATTATGAGTGATTTTTTAAATGTGTGGTTATACAATGTCCTCCGTAGCACTTCTTGTATTGATGTATAGCAAACAGAAAAAATAGTACAATGCCACAGTATAAATATCTCAATCAAGGGTGCTATACAGGAAGGATAAAGAACCTGTGGTTTTCTTGGTGTTGTTGGACTCCAACTCCCATAATCCATGACCATTGACCATGCTGATGGGGCAGCTCCAAGTTGAAGTCCATCAACATCTGGTATCCACAGGTTCCCCATTCCTGGTTTGCAGGATGTCCAATACACAAATTCCTATTCCTTTCCCTGTACAAAACTTGATTTTCAATTTCAATCCAATTGTTTCTTTCTTTTTATATCTTAATTTTTTTTGTTTTTCCCTTCCTAATACACATGAAGTTTGAACAAAATGGCAGAGAAGTTGAAAATCTTCCAACCTTAAACTTTTTAAGAACATGTCTATACTCAAAATATACTGGTGGGGTCATTATAAAATCTGACAGAATCCCACTGAAACAGTGTTTTAGAATGAAATTAGTGTACCATTCAGCTCGGAATCTCCAATCAAATGGTGAAATGAAGTAGTGTACCCACATTATGTGAATTGGCCCAAAGGACCATCTTCAGGGATTTCCTTTAATAATGCAACATCCCCATGTTATTTCATTCTAAGTTCATTTTGTTTGCCTGAACTCTCACTGGAGTTCATAACTAATAATTGGCAATCTCTCTGAAACCACTGCTAATAAATTATTACAAGGCCACCTATTTTCCCCAAGAATAAATAACAGTCAAGGGGAGACTTCGTCTTGTTGATGAAATGAGAAATGTGAAACCATCAGATGCAGAAATTACACAAGGAACTAACTAAGAAAATGTAGCCTAAGTGAGCCAAATATCATGAATATTGGAAAAGAATGGAAAAGGTGCAGCTTTCTTCCAGGACCAACGAATAATAGAAATTGGACCTTCCATAAACTTCAATTCCTCATTCATCTGGGATAGAGGTACTTAACACATTCTTTTGTTCACACTCCATGTAAAAATATCTATGAATATTATGTGATATCATCACATATTAGAAAATATTAGGAACAATTGTGTTCTTCTAATACCAAATACTGGTGGCCCTGTACTTATCAGTTTCAAAATAAGGTCACAGTAAACAGAAGCCAATGCTTTCATACTTCTACGAGCTACCATATAGGCACACATATATTAGTGTCTAAATCAAAAGGGGGAAAAGTTTAAATAATAACCCAACAAGGACCTATGCTCAGTTTCTAAGATGTCTGGAATACTGAGGGTGTTATTGGGAGGTGGAATGGGGCAATTGGTCTGCTTGAGCAAAAACATAGTATCATGGCTTAGAGTTGGGGTGGGTAGTTCTCAATGAAGTTATAAACCATACATAGCTCACTATACAGGGTTCTTTCTGGAAGGAAGAAAAGGAACATTGATTTCCTCTTCCAGTATTCAAAAACTTCTTCCTTTGTTATACAACAATGAATCTTTTAAACTTTCAGGTTTCCAAAGAGAGAGTACTAGAAACTTGTGGTCTCTGTAATGTCTGTTTAGTTTATATACGCCAGAGTTGTGGAACCTGTGGGCCTCCAGATCATGTTGTACTCGAACTCCCATCATTCCAAGTCAGCATGGCAAAGCATCAGGGGAGAGGGGAGTAGCAGTACCTGAAGGGCTGTGGGTTCCCCACCTCTGATATATACAACCAGAGCCAACTCCCTTACCTTTCCTACTCACCTGGCACCTTCATTACATATCTTTAGGTGCTAGATGAAAACATTTCTCTTCTCTTGAGTCTTTGGCTAATTAAAACAATCCATGGCTTTTTAAACTGGGGGCAGGGGGCAGGCGGCATTGTTTTGTTTGTTATTATGTTATATATTTTCTTGTTTTATAGTGTAAGCTACCCTATGATCCTCAGGTGAAGGGTCGTATATAAATTAAATTAATTATTTAGTAATGCACTATCTCTCTCCAAATCTCAAATATCAGAGCCTTCAAAAATGAGCCCCTAGTCACCATCAGTGTCGTCAGAGAAAACCACACCAATAACCAAGTTACAATAATCAAGACTGCCAAATTCCTAGCAATTTATTCAGTT
Organism: Podarcis pityusensis; assembly: GCF_964106645.2. Classification (NCBI taxonomy): domain Eukaryota; kingdom Metazoa; phylum Chordata; class Lepidosauria; order Squamata; family Lacertidae; genus Podarcis; species Podarcis pityusensis. The sequence continues at coordinate 29,096,681 of NC_138038.1, forward strand.
AGATCCAGAATTCCATAAACTAGATTTTGTTCTTGAAATGCTGCCTCTAACAGAAGGGAAAGGAATATAACTTTTTTGCTGATTCCTTCTGCAACTCTTGTATATCTTTGCAAATCCGCTCTGGAGAGGACTGTTGATTATCTGGAACCATTTCCTTTAGAAATATGCTGGGTCTCTCACATTGATATCATAAATACTTTTTCTGTTTTTCTCAGATTTACAAATGCGAGTCAACAAGAGCATGGTGAATAGCTTCCTGCTACTGGGATTCTCTGATAAGATAAGATAAGATAAGATAAATTTATTGTCATTGTCCGTATATACACAGTATACACAACAACGAAAATCAAACACCCACCCAAAGACCGGGTTCACATACACATTTGCACGTATCTCCAACACTCTCATCCTATTCAGACATAATCTATAAAAACATATCATACTCCAGAATGTAACATAACCTATTAAAAGCATAACATAACCTAAAAACCTGTCTCATTCCTTCCTACTCCCTGCTTGCTATTTCTTGCAACTGGCCCTGAGATCATTATTTAGTGCAATCAGAGCTCTTGGATAGAAACTATTCAGAAGGCGTGTGGTTCGTGTTTTCATTGTCCTATATCTTCTGCCCGAAGGCAACAGTTCAAAGAAGTTGTGAGCGGGATGGGTGGGATCTCTCAGGATATTGTGTGACTTCCTCAAAGTGCGAGACGTGAAGATCTCATCCAGGGTTGGTAGTTGGAGCCCAATAACATTCTGGGCAATTTTAATTATTCTCTGTAAAGCTTTTTTATCCGTTTCAGAGCTGCTCCCATACCACGATAATATACTATAGGTTAAGACACTCTCGATGGTACTGTGATAATAGGACAGAAGTAGGTGCTGAGATAGATTCAGTCCCCTGAGCATTCTCAGGAAATACAACCTCCCCTGCACCTTCCTCACAACCATATTAATATTTGCAGTCCATGAGAGGTCCTCAGAGATGTAAATGCCCAGGTATTTAAAACTACCAACCCTCTCCACCTCCTCGCCATTTATGTGCAATGGTAAAAATACACTTTTCTTTCTCCTAAAGTCAATTATGAGTTCTTTGGTTTTTTTGGTGTTAAGCATAAGATTGTTTTCTTTACACCATTGAATTAACCCCTGTACTTCTTTCCTATAAGCAGTCTCATCGTTCTCACTAATGAGCCCCACCACTGTTGTATCATCCGCAAATTTGATGATTGTGTTGGACTTATACAGTGGGGTGCAATCAAATGTGTACAGGGAATAGAGAAAGGGACTTAGCACACATCCCTGAGGGGCTCCTGTGCTTAATACTAGAGTAGAAGAATAGTAAGGGCCCATTCTCACTGTCTGCGGCCTATCAGTCAGGAAATTCCTTACCCACAGACAGATCTTCTGATGTATACCCAAATTGGTCATTTTAAGAAATAACCTGTCTGGCAGAATTGTATTGAAGGCAGAACTGTAGTCCACAAACAACAGCCTTGCGTAGGTTCCCTGTCGTTCTAGATGACTCAGTACAGTATGGACAGCGATGGAAATAGCATCATCAGTAGATCTATTTCTTCTGTATGCAAACTGGAACGGGTCTAGAGTGGATGGAAGACCAGCCTTAATATGATCTAGCACCAATCTCTCAAAACATTTCATAACGACAGATGTTAGGGCTATTGGTCTATAGTCATTGAGAGATACCACCACTGACTGCTTGGGGACTGGCACTATAATCGATGTCTTCAGGCAGGTAGGGACAGAACCCTGCAACAGGGATAGGTTAAAAATGTCCGTAAACACACCAGCTAATTCTGCAGCGCAGTCCCTAATAGCCCGTCCCATGATTCCATCCGGTCCAGCTGCCTTCCTAATGTTAATGCTCCGAAAGGCACGTTGTACGTCACAGGTCTGTAATAAAAATGGTTGTCTATCAGTAGTAGTTTCTGATGATGTGCTGGTAGCCAATGCTGTAGTGACGGTAGTTCCAGTTCCCACCTCAAAGCGACTAAAAAATTGATTCAGTTGATCAGCCAGGTGCGCACTGCTGCTAGCCAGTTCGTTTTTAATATTTTGCCCTGTAATTTGTCGCAGGCCTTGCCATACTCGACGAGGGTCGGAGCTCTCAAAATGTTTTTCAATCCTCCGGCAGTACATAGCTTTGGCGTTCCTAATGCCCTTTTTCAATTTGGCTCTGGCTTCTCTATACTGTTGCGCATCACCAGAGTGAAAAGCAGCATTTCTTGCCTTTAACAGAAGATACACATCCCTGTTTAGCCAGGGCTTGTTGTTAGGGAACACCCGTATTTGTTTGGTAGTAGTGACAACATCAATGCAGCTTTTAACGTAGAACAGTACTGTTGAAGCGTATGTGTCCACATTATTCTCCACAAAAAGCGACCACTCGGTGCTCCGAAAGCAATCTTGAAGTTGCTCAGATGCACCTACTGGCCACACTCGTATCTCTCTAGTTGATGGTCTAATTCTGCGTACGAGAGGTCTATATGATGGTATCATAAGTAAAGATATGTGGTCTGACTGCCCCAAATTGGGCAAGGGCTTGGTCTTGTATCCATGCATGATGTTACTATATACCCGGTCCAGGGTATTTCCCCCCCTAGTGGGACAATCAACATACTGGTGGAACTTAGGGAGCACAGTCCTTAAATCGGCTCGGTTAAAATCACCAGCAACCACAAATGCTCCATCCGGGTGGGCCCGCTGCTGTCTGCTAATAGCAGTTAGCAGGTGGCCCATAGCTGTAGTAGTGTTTGCATCGGGAGGTATATACACCGCTGTTATTATAACAACATTAAACTCACGTGGCAAATAAAAAGGGCGGCACTTCACCACTAGGTACTCCAAGTCAGGAGAGCAATGCGTGTCCATTTGTTTGATGTCCGAGCTCCAGTTGTTATTTATATAGACGCAAATTCCTCCTCCTCTGCTCTTCCCGGATTCGGCGGTTCTATCCGCTCTAATTACTGAGCGTCCTTCTAGCTGCAGAAGTCCCTGTGGAAAGGAGGGATCCAGCCACGTCTCTAGAAGGACCATAACACAGCAGTCCCGGATACTTTTCTGCCGAGAGGTAATAAGTTCCAACTCCTCTACCTTGTTGGGTAAGGATCTCACATTTGATACAAGGAGACTTGGCAATGCAGGCTTGTGGGGATTTTTACCTAGCCTCACTCGTAGACCAGCCCTGCAACCCCTCTTCTGCTTGCGCCCCCTCCGTTTTCTTTTCTTTCTGGCAAGGAGAGCAAGGGGAGTATCCCAAGAATGTGCAAGATATGGAGGCTCTCTGATAAGCTCAGCTGGAATGTTATAGGTTGAGACCTCCTGGCTGCAACCTTCTCCTCTGCCGATACTTAAGAGCTCTTGACGACTATAAATTACTTGTGCCTGAGTATTCACAGTCCCTAGCAGCAATAAGTTCACAAATAAAAATAAAACACAAATCACTGAATACCGGTCTTCGGAGTGCCGAGCCGCTGCAAGTGCTTGCGCCGCCATCTTGACCCTTCTTGATCTGCCAGGTCTGGAGGGTTTGTTCTTCTCCATTTTCCTAAGCATCTATGTTTTGACCCTGATTGGGAACATCCTCATAATAGCTGTCACACTGGCTAACCAGGCACTCCACAGCCCCATGTATTTCTTTCTCAGAAACTTGTCCTATCTAGAGATCTGCTGCACATCAGTCATTATTCCTAAGATGCTTGAAAACCTCCTATCAAAGGACAAAACTATTTCATTTGTTGGTTGTGCCTTTCAAATGTGTGGCTTCCTCATCACAGGGGCAGCAGAGTGCTTCCTCTTGGCTGCCATGGCATATGACCGCTATGTTGCCATTTGCCGGCCCCTGCATTACACCCTGATTATGAGCAGTAGAGTGTGTTTTGGGCTGGTTGCAGCTTCGTGGCTAGCTGCCATTCCAGTGCAACTCGGGCAGACTTTCCTGGTGTTCACCTCTTATTTCTGTGACTCCAAAGAAATTAACCACTTCTTCTGTGACTTCCCTGCTGTGGTCAAACTTGTATGTGGAGATACATCTATAAATGAGAAGATGGCTCTGGTAGAGGTAGCTTTACTTGGACTAATACCCTTTGCATTGATCTTCATGTCATATATGTGCATTGCCTCCACCATTTTCAAGATGTCATCTGTGGAAGGGAGGCAAAAGGCCTTCTCAACATGCTCCTCACATCTCATGGTAGTGATGTTGTTTTATGGCTCTGGAATAACTGTGTATTTGAAACCTAAAAGCCATTTCCATGAAACAGACAAAAGCCTTTCACTCTTGTACACTGTCCTGCCACCTTTGTTAAATCCTCTTATTTACAGTTTGAGGAACAAGGAAGTCAGAGTTGCTCTCAGAAGTGTATTTTCCACTCATCCCTAACTCTCATGAAATATGAAAGTGTATACAAAAAAAGTGAAAATATTAAGCTGTAAATACTGGTTAAACATCCTGTTCTGTAAGCCCTGTTCTGTCGGTACATTTATGTGTGATGTTTGATTATGTTTCTATGATGAAGATATACAGAAGCAGTCATCCAATTTTCATAGATATTTCTGAACACAAATGTCAGAAAGGTAAAAAAAGGTAAAGGACCCCTGGACAGTTAAGTCCAGTCAAAGGCAAGTATGGGGTGCAGCGCTCATCTCGCTTTCAGGCCGAGGGAGCTGGCATTTCTCCACAGATAGCTTTCCAGGTCTTGTGGCCAGCATGACTAAACCACTTCTAGCACAACAGAACACTGTGATGGAAACCAGAGTGCATGGAAACGCCAGAATTACCCTAATGACCTAAGATCATCAAAAGTCCCCTTCTAATTTAGACAAACATCCATCTAGACAAGCATCCAATTTCTTACAGTGGAGAACTAGATGCATCTGGGAAGCCCATAAGCAGGCATGAATACCAACTTTCTCTCACACTCTTACTCCCTAGCAACTAGTAAAAGGTAAAGGGACCCTGACCATTAGGTCCAGTCGTGACCGACTCTGGGGTTGCGGCGCTCATCTCGCTTTATTGGCCAAGGGAGCTGGTGTACAGCTTCCGGGTCATGTGGTCATGTAGCCAGCATGACTAAGCCACTTCTGGCGAACCAGAGCAGCACACGGAAATGCCGTTTACATTCCCGCCGGGAAGGTAACGTGCTTTTGAACTGCTAGATTGGCAACTAGTACTGGTATCAGCTATTCTTTTCTAATGGAACTATAGGGTATTATATGGAATAATTTAAGTTTACAGTTTAGATCTGATAAATTTTAGAATGGATGTTAGTTATGCCCTCCAACTGCCTTCAGGCATATCAATATGGCCAATGGTCAGGGATGATGGGAGATGGAGTCAAGCAACATACTGATGAGATGGACCACAGGTTACTCACTCCTGAGTTATAGAGTGGTGTGTGGGAAAGCATGGTCAACTCCATCATGGACACCAGCCTCTCTTTCTCAGTGAATCCCATTAAGGTTTGAAATGTTCCATTGCCAAATATTTAAAAGCATACAATATAACAAAATGACTCACAAAAATGTATACAGTGGTACCTGTCAGGAAAAAGCAGCAACGCAAAAGCCAGCTGCAAGTGGCTGGAATGCAAAACAGGATGTTGTTGTCTGGAACTGTACTGTTGGGGGAAAGGGGCAGTCTATTCTCTGTACTGAGCACCGGATGTTAGCTCAGAGTGTCATCTGACCTGTACTGGAAGTACAGGGGTGGAGCTGAGATTCTACTGCTGGAGACTGGAGGGTACAGACACGTTTATCTGTACTGCTGAATGACAGGAATAAAAGACATGTAAATAGGACTCCTGTCTGTCTCTTTTCCCCTCCCTGGGGAATGCAGGGAGGGAGAAGGAGGAGGGTGTGTTCTTCTCACGTTTGAGGAGGATCGCCGATTTGTGTCCTTGCCTGTATCCTGCCGGGAGACGCAGATGGGAAGGTCAACAAGGATCTCAGCCGAATGCCTGGAGTGAGGCCAGTTACCTCTGACTGCGGCCGAGATTCCTAACAGTACCTTGCTTGTCAAACTTAATCCATTCCAGGAGTCCATTTGATTCCTGAAACTGTTCAAAAAGCAAGGTGTGGCTTCTGATTGGCTGCAGGAGCTTCCTACACTGAAGCGGAAGCTGCATCAGACATTTGGCTTCCGAAAAACATTTGCAAACTGGAAGACTTACTTTGTTTGTGATGTTCAGGAGCCAATTTGTTTGGGAGCCAAGCCATTCGAGTACCAAGGTACCACAATAATTAGCAAGCAACTAACATAACATCCAAAAATAAACCACTTGTATTTGGGGAAATGGAGCATGTGTGAAGTATGCCTGTTGGGGGCTCGTCTTTTCCCAAAAAATGATGATTGACTAATGGAGATCTGTAATGAAACATCACCAGCTATGTTTTCTATGTTTCTTTAATATCTTTAATACGGAATTGATACACAGAGGTGGAGGTATGTAATTTAAGACAGAGTCTTCTGTTCCCTGATTATTGAGAGTATAATTCAGGGATCTGATATCCACAACATAATTCTGGACTCAGTGGGCCTTTGGTCTGATCCAGCCGGGCTCTTCTTATTCTCTTCTCCTTCTTATTATTTATAAACATCAATTGGTCAGAATATTTTTAATGCAATGGTAATCTAGTAACACAATAATGGCAAAACCTACTTCCCCTCACAACCACATACACACTAAAAGGTTAGCAGTATCACAGAGGCTAGCTTAGTCAGCGAATGAAAAGGTCTTAGCCTGGCACCTAAAAAATGAACATGATGGTATGTATTTCCCTGTGAAGAACATTCTACAGCCATTCCAAGCTCTTCCTTCTGGAGTTAGAAAGGGGAAGAAGTTGTAGCTGGACTGAAGTTACAGCAGCTAGTCCATTTATGTGAAGAGTGTTGTGGTATGTGGCATTATAAATCTCCATTTGGAACAAAACCACCATCAAAGTAGTGGGAAGGAGAATATATATATATAATTTCACATGGGGGTTCTGTTCCCACCCCATATCAGCAGAGCACGTATATGCATGCCCCACTCCATTCCATCCACCCTCATTCTACCCTCTTCTGAGTACAAAAGGACCCACACGTCAACACGCATTAATTCAATTCACAGAGATTCAATTGAATCTGATCACTAGGACTTTGTGCCAGATTGACCCAAAGCCTGAATCTTGAACTGAATCAGATCAATTTTGAGAGATCCAGGCTTGGACCAAGTCAGGTCTGTTCTCAGTCAGGTGGCAGTGGATGAGAATCAGCATCTCCTTCTTCCATGTCCCTCCTGACTGTATGTTTAGTCAGGGGTTTAAAAAACCCTAATTACACATTAGCTCCGCCCCCCAAAAAAACTGATTTGGATGAGATTTGGGTGTGGCAAGTTGTGCCCAGATCAGGTTACAGGTGCAGGGCAGTATTGATCAAGTCCCTCTCTGGTCTTCCTATTCCTCCCCCCACTAATCTTTAACGCTAAACAATTTAGCTAGCACATTTTGAAATATTTTGAAATTTGCTATCCTATTTTTTGCCTTTCTGAAGGCCCTCTTTACCTCTTTATTCCTCAGGCTATATATGAGGGGGTTTACTAGAGGAGGAAGAATTGTATACAAAAGAGAAAAGGCCTTGTTAATTGAAGAGGACTTTGGTAAGAGATACACAGCTGTTAAAGAGCCATAATAAGTTGAAACAACAATGAGGTGAGAGGAACATGTGGAGAAGGCCTTTTGCCTTCCAGTGGTCGATGAGATTCTTAAGATTGCCCTTATAATGTATATGTAGGATGCTAGAGTCAGTAGAAATGGGGGCATAGTGTATATAAACAGCAAAGTTAAATTGACATGCTCTACCAAATTTGTGTCACTGCATGAAAGTTTTTTAAGTGGCACGGAATCACAGAAGTAATGATCGATTTCATTGGGGCCACAGTATGTAAGCTGCAGCATAGCAGCCATGATTATGGAAATGCCTATGACACCATTTGTCCAGGACACGGCTGCTAATTGGACACACTTCCTGGTGTTCATAGCGGTTGCATAATGCAGTGGCTTACATATTGCTAAATACCTGTCATAGGACATCACAGAAAGCAAGTAACATTCTGCACCCAAACAGTAGCCAAAGAAAAATAACTGCAGGAAGCAGCTCTCAAATGAAATGACCTTTCCATCCCACAAGAGAGTGGTAAGCAATACAGGGATGAGCGTTGAGCTGTAGCAGATCTCTAAACAAGATAGGTTTCCAAGGAAAAAGTACATGGGGGTGTGAAGGTGTTGATCACTGACTACAAGCACAAGAATGAGAAGATTCCCTGCCATGGTGACAATGTAGATTACAAGGAACCCCAGAAACAGAAGGACCTGCAGATTCTTCAGCTCTCGGAATCCCAGAAGGATAAACTGAGTGACATGAGTTTGATTTTCTCTTATAGGCACTTCCATTCATTTCGTTTCCTTTGCCTTATGATTCCATTCATAAAGAGGATTTGGGCGCTACAGTAGAATAAAGCAATCAACACTGTTACTCTATTACAAATAGCCAAGTTTTCAGAAATTCAGCACATTTGCAATGTAATTCATTTGCTGCACGCTCCTTGCCAGCCCCGCATTTCCACATCACTACAGTTTCAAAACTATTTTTATTGACAATTCTGAAAACCTGACCTCACCTTCAGAAGCAGTTTGGTTAGCAGGAATCAATAGGTGAACCTTTTTGAGACATTAAGATAACCATTATCACCTGCTTATGTTTCTGCAAGAAGTGGGTGTTAAAGGCAGCGTCTTGGCAAATGTTTAAAAACTTAACACCCCAAGCCATAGCTTGAATAAAAATAGAGTTGAAATCAGGAATTCATTTAAGTTAATAACAAATGTAATGTAGAGCTCCTTTAGTAAATTAATAATAAATGTTATTGATGCATTTAAGTTTTTTTTAATGCACTGATGTAAAATATGCAATTCAATTTGCTTACCATCTGAAAAAGATTATTTGGTCTCAGTGGCATTGTCTAGAATTATTTATGAATCGTTATCTCCATTCAGTTCTTCCACATGAGCAAGTCCTCTCTTTTATATTATTTCACTTGCACATGCAATCGCCAGCAGCAGCAACTCTGACAGAATACAATAAGTTTTAAGGAGTAAACAAAAACTGGACACTTGGACTTAGTCCCCACAAATTAGGTCAGGAGTTATAGTGCTGACTGGTTATTTCTTTGCAAACAATGAAGATGCGCTGCATGATTCCACAGGTGGTTAGTGATATCACCCTCCCCATATAGAAGGAATCTTCATGCCTAATGTTTGAGAAACAATTTTAATGACTGATAAGAAGACTCACGCATATTATCTCTAATTCTTCACCCATTGCATATTATCTCATGAATACTTTATTTGTTGGATGAAAATGGTCTTCCAGACCCACAAGTACTCAAAAAGTAGGGAAAGATGAAATAAGATAACCTGCACTAAGTTAATAATGAATGTCAAATGTCAAAAAACAAAAACAAAACATGCTTCCTACAACGTGTCAATTGCAATGCCATTCTTTACATATCTGTGGAGAAGTAATCTCCATAATTTTTAGTAGGGTAAGTGAGTATATAATTTGGAGCTGCAATCTATCAAAGAACAGGTTGCCTTCATTTTGGTTATAAAAGTAGTCATAGTCTTTCTGAAAGAGCAAACAAAATATGTATTAACTAGACAATGAGAATACAGAAAGATAATGGGGGCAAAAGGAAGGCAGCTTTCACAATGATAGTCCAGAGTGTTTTGTAGGCTTCCCAACCATCTGGAGGAGTGAGAAGGAAGAGGAGAAGAGAAAGATCTATTCTGTTCTTGCACCATGGAATATAGCTCTATGATTGTGATTTTTGGTGGTTGTTGTTGGTTTGTTGCTGTTTTTTTAAAAAACAACAACAGCAAACAAACCTCCTTTCAGATGCACTTGAATGGACTTGAACAGAACTCTAACCTTCTGTAGCAGAAGTTCATTTTTAAAAAATATATATCTAGTTGCATTTTGTTTGTACCTTTATGTGATGAAAAGCATATCCAGAGCTCCTGTTCAGTTTGATTTTTTAAAAGATCCAGATTCTATTTTTTTAAAAAAAAATGTTTCCTTATATTTTCATGGATGGTGTGCCTCAGCCCTCTGTCTTCATGAGCTTATTGTATGATGTGTGAAAAATGAAATGGACACCATTTCGCCTAGTGCGTTATTTATCCTACAACATGCAAACATGGAATCTGTCTCCAGATATTACTAGATGCCTCAGTTTGTAAATCTTCTAGAAATTATATTTAATTGGACATCTCAGGGGGGAAATTTTGAAATAGCAATTCAAAAATAGTTTTAGATGATTTAGACGATCTCATTAGGTGATCTTTAGCTTACTGTTTTGGACAATAATTGTGAGATGCAATCAAGGTGTTATTTCCAAATCATGAAAATGTTTTGTATAACATTTTGAGGAAGCTAGGTTTATGACCTTGCATTTCCTACTCTTACCTAGTAGCCTTTTGACCAAGATACGTATCATATTAGCACTTGCTTAGCATCATGTACTTCAGGGTTAGGGAACATACACATACAGACGTTGATGGATTCCAGCCCCTGCTACCCAAAAATGATGGGTACTCAAGCATGGAAGAGGTACAGCATTCATCACTGAAAGAAAATGAAAATAAAGGAACTTGGAGAATTGTGTCTCATCTTGAGCAAACTCACCAGTCAATATTCAATGACAATCATACAAAATCATACAATGACAATCATACACACCTCTAGCACAAGTTATTGATGTCTGAATTTAGATTTTAGCTGGCATCCTAAGGAACTACAAAAACTGGTGGGTGGGATTGGTCAGAAATTGAAGATACATGAGAGAAGAAGAAGAAACTGCCATTAATGAGTACCGAATGTTGACTTTGCAGTATTGTTTTTGGACCATACTAGAGGAAAGCATACTAGAGATGCAGGTGTATACAAGGTAGAATCTAGACACATATAAAAAATGCTGTGAAAATACTTTTTTAAAAAACTTTTTGAAAACAAAATACTGAATTTCCCATAGCTCCCCATCGTCATCTGGTGTCACATTTGTATGTGACACTTTATGACACACTTAAAATGTTTTATTTCCAGCTGCATATTATGTGCTTAGAGTAATGGATTGCTGTCACTTGCTGTGATGCTGAAGGATGGCAGGGTGTTGGAGTTATGTGAGTGCACCAGAGGAGCCAATCTGCAACTCCCTCTGGTGCAGTTGTGGAACCCTGCCCCTGCCACCTCCCTGCCCCACCTTTCATCATCCTCGTAAGAAGCAGTAGCAACACTGTTTGAAAAGTGGCAGCATGGCACCGACCACTATACAATCACTCCTGGGTGTATTTCAGTTCACACTGACCATATGTCAGATATTATCTGTCATGAATGAGCCAGCCCCCAGGGAAAGTTTGCAACCAGCTCCCAGTGAAGGAAGTAGCCAGGAAGAGAGGGGGTTAACTGCAAGACAGGATGCTTACAGCTGAGAGCGAACTCCCCCGCCCTTAGGAATGTCAACTGATAGCAGAGTTGCAGAGAGTCAGCTGGCCGCTTGCTAGGGCACTAGTGAAGGACAAAATGCAGGGCTAGAAATGAAAGCAGCTCAGAGAGCGGGAAGGACCACAGAAGTACTGTTTCAGAGAAGGAGGAAGAGGTGGGAGCTAACCCCCTCAGTCCAAGGTCTAAATGTATGGGGGGGGGGTCTTCAAGACAGAATACGTCACAAGAGGAAGTTCAGCTGTTTCTGGTCTCACCGGAAACACCCTTCTTAGAAGGGACATCTTTGATTTATGGACAGACGGCTGTGATCACCACTCCGTTGTACTCTGTTTTTGCAATAAATCTTCTTCTTAATTAACTACACTCCTTTGTTATCAAGACTCCCTGACATTATCTCTCTCTATCAGAAATTATCTTTAATTGATACTTTTATTGTTTTATTAAATGTGTAAACTACTTTGAGGGTCTTTTTTATAAACAAATTATGCATAATATTTAATAACTAACTAAATCAATTGAGACTTCCCCTGACTGTTGAGATTCCGTTTGTTTCATTGAATCAATTTGGTTTATATGAATAGAATATCTTCCATTTTGTTATCTTTTAATAAATATAACCTTTCGACCATTTCATATCTTGAGTCTTCTTTCAGGATTTTGGGGACTAATTGTCTCTTATCTTGTACATTATTAGGTTTTTGTGTTCTTTGCAAGATTCTGTTTCACAGATGATTCTGTTCACCTCATAATAAAACCAGGATCCTGGGAGAGCTACATTTTGTCATTATAGAATACATTCCCTTGAGAATAATATTTTTTAAATAGTGTATGAACTTAAAGTAAATGTCCCTAAGAGTCTTGCTGTTCTGGTGGGGCTGAGACAGTAAATTCTGATTTCTTTTGCTTAAAAGCACAGGTTTTGCCATCTTAATATTTGTACAACACAAGATGTGCTACACAGGACATCAAAACAGATACACATTGTCTGCATGCATAAATCCCTATATCAAGAGGACTGTGATATTGGATCACTCAAAGAGAAGGAAGAAACTTAGAATGCCTTCTTCTATTCTTAATAAACAGATAACATGGATCAGTAAAATAGTGCTGAGAAATATCTTCAAAAGGTAAATGTTTATTACTCTTAATTATGAATGAAGCTATCACTTTCCCAGTCTTACTGGTTCTTCACATTCCTGCATCAGTTTGTGTGCTTTATATATATGTCGTCAAAAACATATATGTCCATTTTAGGGCATTTTTGGTATTAATTTCTGACTGATATACACATTAAAAAGAGCAATTTTTATACGACTGGACTTTAAAATATGGGATGTACCTAAAACATAATAGGCATAATAGGAAATATTCTATTAAGGGGAATGCCTGTGATGAGCATTTGAAATAATGGAGTTTGAAATTTATTTCTGATCTCTGTGCACACGTACAGGAACTGAAGAACTTCACCACTTCACAAGTTATCAATGGTTATTTTATTTTCTACTCCTATTTGTAATATTCATCGTGTTGATCATTGGTCCCAACCACTCCAAAAAAAGAAAACACATCAACAAAGGGATTAAAAGGGCAGGACTGATACCTGAAGAAAACTATAGGTTTTGTTTGTTTGTGTGTTTTTTGTTTGTTTGTTTGTTAGGATGTGATACTTATATATCAATCTAGGATTTAAAAAAAGTTTTCTAAATGTTAGAATTGTAGAGGCATGGATTAATAGTGCAGGAAATAATGTTAGAGAATAGTACCTCATTTCGTTTCCAATTATAATTGGTTACTTTTTTGAACGAAATTTTCCTTCAATAAATGATAAAATAAATGTCTGAATATGAGGTAGGATGTATTATTATTATTATTATTATTATTATTATCTGAATATGCATCATAGAATCATAGAATCATAGAATCATAGAGTTGGAAGTGACCACAAGGGCCATCGAGTCCAAACCCCTGCCAAGCAGGAAACACCATCAGAGCACTCCTGACATATGGTTGTCAAGCCTCTGCTTAAAGACCTCCAAAGAAGGAGACTCCACCACACTCCTTGGCAGCAAATTCCACTGTGTCCGCTTCTCTGGAGCAGCAGAAAACAACCTTTCTCCCTCCTCTATGTGACATCCTTTTATATATTTGAACATGGCTATCATATCACCCCTTAACCTCCTCTTCTCCAGGCTAAACATGCCCAGCTCCCTTAGCCGTTCCTCATAAGGCATCGTTTCCAGGCCTTTGACCATTTTGGTTGCCCTCCTCTGGACACGTTCCAGTTTGTCAGTGTCCTTCTTGAACTATGGTGCCCAGAACTGGACACAGTACTCCAGGTGAGGTCTGACCAGAGCAGAATACAGTGGCACTATTACTTCCCTTGATCTAGATGCAATACTCCTATTGATGCAGCCCAGAATTGCATTGGCTTTTTTAGCTGCCGCGTCACACTGTTGGCTCATGTCAAGTTTGTGGTCAACCAAGACTCCTAGATCCTTTTCACATGTACTGCTCTCAAGCCAGGTGTCACCCATCTTGTATTTGTGCCTCTCATTTTTTTTGCCCAAGTGCAATACTTTACATTTCTCCCTGTTAAAATTCATCTTGTTTGTTTTGGCCCAGTTCTCTAATCTGTCAAGGTCGTTTTGAAGTGTGATCCTGTCCTCTGGGGTGTTAGCCACCCCTCCCAGTTTGGTGTCATCTGCAAATTTGATCAGGATGCCCTTGAGTCCATCATCCAAGTCGTTGATAAAGATGTTGAATAAGACCGGGCCCAAGACAGAACCCTGTGGCACCCCACTAGTCACTCTTCTCCAGGATGAAGAGGAACCATTGATGAGCACCCTTTGGGTTCGGTCAGTCAGCCAGTTACAAATCCACTGAGTGGTAGCATAGTCAAGACCGCATTTTACCAGCTTCTTTACAAGAATATCATGGGGCACCTTGTCAAATGCCTTGCTGAAATCAAGGTAGGCTACATCCACTGCGTTCCCTTCATCTACCAGGCTTGTAATTCTGTCAAAAAATGAGATCAGGTTAGTCTGACATGACTTATTTTTCAGAAATCCATGCTGACTATTGGTGATCACAGCATTCCTTTCTAGGTGCTCACAGACTGTTTGCTTAATGATCTGCTCCAGAATCTTCCCTGGTATTGATGTCAGACTGACTGGGCGATAATTATTTGGGTCCTCTCTTTTCCCCTTTTTGAAAATAGGGACAACATTTGCCCTCCTCCAGTCTGCCGGGACTTCACCTGTTCTCCAGGAATTCTCAAAGATGACTGCCAGTGGTTCTGAGATCACATCTGCCAGTTCTTTTAATACTCTTGGATGCAGTTCATCTGGCCCTGGAGACTTGAATACATCTAAACTAGCCAAGTATTCTTGTACTATCTCCTTAGTTATTCTGGGCTGTGTTTCCTCTGCTGAATCATTTGCTCCAAATTCTTCAGGTTGGGCATTGTTTTCTTTATCGGAGAAGACTGAGGCAAAGAAGGCATTGAGGAGTTCAGCCCTTTCTGTGTCCCCTGTTTGCATTTCACCATCTTCTCCTCTGAGTGACCCCACTGTTTCTTTGTTCTTCCTTTTGCTACGAACATACCCATAAAAGCCTTTTTCGTTGCTTTTAACCTCTCTAGCAAGCCTGAGTTCATTCTGTGCTTTAGCTTTTCTGACTTTGTGTCTACACTTTCTGGCTATTTGTTTGAATTCCTCTTTGGTGGTTTCCCCCCCTTTTCCATTTTTTGTACACATCCTTTTTTAATCTTAACTCAGTTAAAAGTTCTTTAGATAGCCACCCTGGCTTCTTTAGGCACCTTCCATGTTTCCGTCTCATTGGTATTGCCTGAAGTTGTGCTTTTACTATCTCCCTCTTAACAAACTCCCAGCCATCATGAACTCCCTTTCCTTTTAGTATTACTGTCCATGGGATCTCACCCAGCACTTCCCTAAGTTTTATGAAGTTGGCTTTCTTAAAGTCAAGAAATTGAGTCCTAGTATGTTTGGCTGCTCCTTTCCGCTGTATAGTAAACTTCAGAAGAGCATGATCACTCACGCCTAATGATCCTTCCACTTCTACCCCACTAACCAGGTCATCAACATTGGTTAGGACCAGATCTAAAATGGCTGTTCCTCTTGTTGCTTCTCCCACTTTCTGGACAATGAAGTTGTCTGCAAGGCCAGTGAGGAATCTGTTTGACCTTATGCTCTTGGCTGAGTTTGACATCCAACAAATATCCGGGTAATTGAAGTCCCCCATTACTACTATCTCCCTTCCTTTTGCATGCTTGGCCATCTGTTCCAGGAAGGCATCATCTATGTCCTCCGTTTGGCTTGGGGATCTATAGTAAACTCCCACAATGAGGTCACTGTTATTCTTCTCTCCCTTAATTTTGACCCAAATGCTCTCACTTTGGCTTTGAGGTTCTAAATCTTGGATCTCTTCACAGGTATACACATCCCTGACATATAACGCCACTCCTCCTCCTTTCTTGTCTGGTCTGTTTCTCTGAAATAGATTGTATCCCTCCATTATTACATTCCAATCGTGGGACTTATCCCACCAGGTTTCAGTGATGCGTATTATGTCATATTTAGTTTGCTGTACCAAGAGCTCAAGCTCATCTTGTTTATTTCCCATGCTTTGCGCATTAGTGTACAGACATTGAAGTCCATTAATCATTCCCCCGTGTCTCTTATTTAAGGATTTTTTTCCTCCCACCACTAGGTCTGCGTGCTGTTTGCTCCATTTGGTCTATGACATTCGGATGATCATCTTCATCAATTGATAGACTCCTACCTTCAGGAGCACTGTCTCCCTCCCCCACATTAGTTAGTTTAAAGCCCTCCTGATGAGGTTTCTGAGGTTTTTCATCATGATGGAAAAGTGAACAGGAAGATATGTTAGGTGAAATTCCTTTTGCTAATGTTTTCTCCACTACTAACTGATGATATAACATTTCAGAGTATCTATGGTGTAGCATAACAGCTAAATCAGTGCCCTGAACTGGTGAAAGATCTTACACAAAGCCAAGACGAACTGTGGTCACTATATTCAATGACACTAATACACAAGCTCTACCACTTGTATACCAACATCAGCTCTCAAACCTCTTGCACTAATGTGACAATGGACTCATCAATTATTTCTATTTTTTGTTATTCCTTTTTTGAATAGGATCTGACATTTCTCAATTAGATGAAGTTGGAAAACCAGTCAGGGATTGAGGAATTCATCCTCCTGGGATTTGGGGAATTCTACGAAGTGCAGACACTTCTCTTCCTGACATTTCTAGTAATTTATGTTGTGATGATGGCTGGAAACACTCTCATTGTTGTCCTTATTGTTTTTGATCAGCATCTTCATACACCTATGTATTTCTTCCTGGGGAACCTCTCCTTCTTGGAGGCTTGTTATAGTTCCAATGTATTTCCACGGATGCTTTCGTCTCTCTCCACCGGAGATGGAAGACTTTCTGTCACCAGCTGTTTTATGCAGTGGTATCTCTGTGGTTCCTTGATTGCTGCAGAATGCTATTTACTTTGTGTGATGTCTTATGATAGGTATCTAGCAATCTGTAAACCACTGCATTATTTTACAACCATGAACACCTGGACTTGCATCCAATTAGCAGTTGCATCTTGGATCAGTGGATTTATAGCTTTCCTGATATTACTCAGTCTGATGTTGCAGTTAACGTTTTGTGGCCCCAATGAAATTAATCATTACTTTTGTGACTACTTCCCGCTCCTTAAGCTCTCTTGCAGTGACACCAGCTTGATGGAAATGCTGGGTTTCATTGTGGCTATTATATTCACACTCCCTCCTTTTCTTTTAACTTTAACATCTTATGTATATATAATTGTTGCCATCTTGAAAATCCCTTCCACCACAGGGAGGCAAAAGGCCTTTTCCACCTGCTCCTCTCACTTGATTGTGGTTTCGATCTTTTATGGTTCACTAATGATTGTGTATATGTTACCAAAGGGGGAAGGCAACAGAGAGATGCAAAAATTTTCCTCTCTCTTGTATTTAGTTTTGCCCCCTCTGGCCAACCCATTTATATACAGCCTGAGAAACAAAGAAGTCAAAAACGCCTTGAGAAATAATATTGGTAGCATTGTATCATGCAAAGCAATTGCTAAGAAGCTTGTGAATGTGTAAAAGAAGCAACATTCTATGTACTGTCATTTGTCTCCATAAGTGTTTACTGTTGAAGTGATAATAGATGTGCTACGGCTGTTGTTGTTATATATACCGTCTTGTTGTTATCCCCATCCCGTGTTGGCCTATAAGCCTCCCTTTTTTTCCAAATTCCGACCGTGAAAAGTTAAAGTTCAACTTAAATTTGCGACCTTACAAAAATTGGCTTTTACAATATCTCTGCTGAAACAGACATATGGTAAAATGAAACGGATGTGAGTGCCTGCAGAATTCTAAGGGAGCAGCCTATTTTTGGGTATTGTCTTTTTCTCTCTCTCCCCCTCCCCTTGAATTTTAAAGGTGCGACTTATATTCAGGTGCAGCTTATATTTGCGCCAATATGGTATATATAAGAAATCAATAAATAAGTTTTGTAAGAAAAATGAAATTTAACAAATTACAGTGCATCCCTAATTTGTTCTTTGAATTTCCCTAGATCATTTCTCCATATAATTTTTATTGGCAGTCACTTTTAATAGAATATAGTACACAGGCACCAATACAGGCCACAAAGTGTCCCCAAATATGTGTCTGTAAAAGTGTTTGTTGTTCTCGTAATTAGAAGTGGAGGGAATAAATAATGACTCGAAGACACCTTGTAATCTTGAACTGCACAGGGCAACAAAACTGCTTTACATATGTAGGCATGCATAACTACTGATAGTGAAAGAGGCAGGAGAAGCCTCTTCTGTTCACAATAAGCAGGGAATCCATGAGATATTTCAATAAAATTGTTTCTGTTCTCTACACAGTCATTCCCTCTATAGCTAATACTCTTATATACAGTTTGAGAAACAAGGATGTAAAGGAAGTCCTGGAAAGGCTACTACAAAAGTGTTGGAAGGGCAATTTGTGAATCAGGATTGGCAGTCTACTTCATGTTTATATATAAAACTGAATGCATGCAAAAAATAAAAATTATGAGTGAATTTATTAAATTATGTGGTTATACAATGTCCTCTGTAGCACTTCTTGTATTGATGTAAAGCAAACATGAAAAATAGATAAAGAACCTGTGGCTTTCTTGGTGGTGTTGGACTCGAACTCCCATAATCCAAGACCATTGACCATGCTGATGGGGCAGCTCCTAGTTGAAGTCCATCAACATCTGGTATCCACAGGTTCCCCATCCCTGGTTTGCAGGATGTCCAATACACAAATTCCTATTCCTTTCCCTGTACAAAATTTGATTTTCAATTTCAACCCATTTCTTTCTTTCTTTTTCTATCTTCAATTTTTGTTTTTCCCCTCGTAATACCCATGTAGTTTGAACAGAATGGCAGAGAAGTTGAAAATCTTCCAACGTTAAACCTTTTTAAGAACATGCCTATACTCAAAATACATTGGTGGGGTCATTATAGAATCTGACAGAATCCCACCGAAACAGAGTGTTTCAGAATGAAATTAGTGTGCCAATTCAGCTGAGAATCCCCAATCAAATAGTGAGAAATGAAATAGTGTGACCACATTATGTGTATTGTCCAAAGGACCATCTTCAGGGATTTCCCTTAATAATGCAACGTTCCCATGTTATTTCAGTCTAAGTTCATTTTGTTTGCCTGAACTCTCGCTGGCGTTCATAACTAATAATTGGCAATCTCTCTGAAACCACTGCTAATAAATTATTACAAGGCCACCTATTTTCCCCAAGAATAAATAACAGTCAAGGGGAGACTTCCTTTTGTTGCTGAAACGAGAAATGTAAAACCATCAGATGCAGAAATTACACAAGGAACTAATTAAGAAAATGTAGCCTAAGTGAGCCAAATATCATGAATATTGGAAAAGAATGGAAAAGGTACAGCTTTCTTCCAGGACCAACAAATAATAGAAATTGGACCTTCCGTAAACTTCCACTTCCTCATTCATCTAGCATAGAGGTACTTAACACATTCTTTTGTTCACACTCAATGTAAAAAATATCTATGAATATTATGTGGTATATTAGAAAATATTAGGAACAATTGTGTTCTTCTAATACCAAATACTGGTGGCCCTGTGCCTATCAATTTCAAAATAAGGTCACAGTAAACAGAATACTTTCATATTTCTACGAGCTACCATATAGGCACACATATATTAGTGTCTAAATTAAAATGGGGGGAAGGTTTAAATAATAACCCAACAAGGACCTATGCTCATTGCCTAAGATGACTGGAATATTGAGGGTGTTATTGGGAGGTGGAATGGGGCAATTGGTCTGCTTGAGCACTAACATAATATCATGGCTTAGAGTTGGGGTGGGTAGGTTCACAATGAAGTTATACACCATACATAGTTCACTATACAGGGTTCTTTCTGGAAGGAGGAAAAAGAAAAGGAACATTGATTTCCTCTTCCAGTATTCAAAAACAGCTTCCTTTGTTATACAACAATAAATCTTTTAAACTTTCAGGTTTCCAAAGAGAGAGTACTGGAAACTTGTGGTCTCTGTAATGCCTGTTTAGTTTATATATGCCAGAGTTGGGGAACTTGTGGGCCTCCAGATCATGTTGTACTCGAACTCCCATCATTCCAGGTCAGCATGGCAAAGCATCAGGGGAGAGGGGAGTAGCAGCACCTGAAGGGCTGTAGGTTCCCCACCTCTGATATATACAACCAGAGCCAACTCCCTTACCTTTCCTACTCACCTGGCACCTTCATTACATAGCTTTAGGTGCTAGGTGAAAACAATTTTAAAAATCCATGGCCTTTTAAAGTGGGGGCATGAGGCAAGTGGCATTGTTTTGTTTGTTATTATGTTATGTGTTTTCTTGTTTTCTACTGTAAAATACACTATGACCCTCTGATGAAGGGAGGTATATACATGTAATTAATTAATTAATTAATTAACAATGCATGGCCTCCTTCCAAATCTCAAATATCAGAGCCTTATTTGGTTGGAGAACTGAATTACAAAATTGTTATTAGTTATTAAATAATTATTTTGTTATTTTGAAGTTTAGCTGCATTTTGGTTTGCATAATGTTTTGGAAAGTGTGAATTAGTTAGGTTTGCATTAAAATTCTAACTGAACCAAATTTCTCTCTCATTCCAAATTCCTCTACAAGAATGGGAAACCTGAAGTCCTCCCAGTGTTTATCTACTACAGCCCATAATGCTTGAACATTGACTATGTTGTTTGAGGGTGATGGGAGTTGCAGTCCAACAGCGTCCATAGCCTTTCATATGTTTCTGGGCTACAGATCCCAATATTCCTGCCCATTGACCATGCTTGGTGGGGATGATGGGCATCTGGTGAACCACAGATTTCCCAGCCCTAGTTAACAAGATTTCTTTCTTGATATCTGTGCCTATGTTACCATTGCCTTCTTTCTAGCATTGCTTCTGTGGTGAGTGGTGGGCAGCAAGAAGCTCATTTCAAACAAAAGACTGGGCTTTAAATATGGGCTGCACTTAATGTCATGTGACAAAGGTATTTGAGAGCAGAAGCAGTAAGAGAGAGCAGTAAAGGAGTCTAGAAATGTTGTGAAATGCTGAAAAGCTGCAGAATCACCCTGCATACTGAATCACGGTGACTCATGTTGAGGATGACTCATTCTCTGTTTAAGTACAGTGGTACCTCGGGTTACAGACGCTTCAGGTTACAGACTCCGCTAACCCAGAAATAGTACCTCGGGTTAAGAACTTTGCTTCAGGATGAGAACAGAAATCATGCTCCGGCGGTGCGGCAGCAGGAGGCCCCATTAGCTAAAGTGGTGCTTCAGGTTAAGAACAGTTTCAGGTTAAGAATGGACCTCTGGAACAAATTAAGTACCTTAACCTGAGGTACCACTGTATCTGTATTTGCTTGCAGGCAGACAGTTTGGAGACTCTGTGAGGCCTGAGCAGGGTGGAGTCAGTGTGTGTATGGAGCCTGACTCAGAAGTGAAGCCTGTACTCTGTGTATGCTCTGAAGCTAGTTTACTCTTTTGTTCACTATGCTGTTTATTTGCAAACAAGTTTTAACTCAGTAAAGCTTTTATTCTTTTACTGAAGAAGACTCTTCATTATTAATTTACACTGCGCCTCACTTAAAATATAGGCATAGTAGGAAATATCCTATGAAGGGGAATGCTTGTGATGAGCATTCAAAATTTTGAAATTTGAAATTAATTTCTGTTCTCTGTAAACACTTAGAGGAACTGCAGTACTCCACCACTTCACAAGTTATCAATTACTATTTTATTTTGTTTTCTACTCCTATATTTAATATTCATAGTGTTGATCATTGGTTCCAAAAAAACCAAAACCTGAACAAAGTCATTAAAAGAATGACTTTGATACCTGAAGAAAACTATTATCCCTGCCCCCCATGATATAAATTCCCTGTAAATATATTTAGGGCTTCAGAAAAGTTTTCTAAATGTTAGAAGCATAGAGACATGAATCAATTGTTAGAGAAAAACACCTCATTAGTTTTCAAATATTATAGGCTAATTATTAAAAATAATTTTATGTTTAATAAATGATGAAATAAATTTCTGCATATGAGCAAAGAGGTAAGGTTGTTGTTGTTATCTGAGTATGCATTATCATGATTAAAAAGTTTACAGGAAGATATGTTAGGTGATGTTTCACTAATGCTTTCTCCACTGCAAAATCCTTACTTTAGCTTTTTTACTACCTGACAATATAACAGTACATCTGTGGTGTAGCATAACAGCCAAATCAGTGCACAACCCCAAGACGAACTGTGGTCACTATATTCAATGATATTAATACACAAGCTCAATGACTTGCAGGACCAGGCGTCGGTCTCCAATGTCCCCAACACAGATAAATAAGAGAGCATTAAGACTGGTTTGGATCCAAACAGTCCACAACTTTATTGAATACAGATGAAAGAGGTTTGGCTTGGGCATGGGGCAATCGAAATACTTCCAACGTGTCCACTGGAAATGACACGTTGGTCAACCCAGGCAGGGGTTCCTAAGACGTACGTCAAGTGAGGTGACCCCCATAGGGACCAGTGTCTGTGGGAGTGCCTTTGGCTCTGGCCCCACCTGGGCACGCGAACATGACCACTTCCCCCAGATCCCTTTAGTGAGGTATCCCAGAATTTAGAGGGGCAGGTGGAGACTACAACCTCCCGTCCATCCAAGACAACAGATTGCCCCAGTGCCCAACCCAATGTGACGATTGCTATGAGGTAGGCAAAATCCCTGGGTCAGGCCCAATTTGCCCAGTGGACAAATTCCTATATGTCCCTGTAAAGAATGGCTACCGCTGTAACCACAGCAAATTCCTTGACTAACAGCTTAAACAGAGGGTGGGCGGGTGGAAAACCCGACGAAGGAAAAAGTAGATAGTGCCCCAAGTGTGGGCTGCTTAAACAGCCAGGGGGCGGACCCGAGACTGAGTCCCATTCACCAAAGAAGGGTGCAGGCCAGGATCTGGCTCCTGATAGGAGGTAGGGGCACTGAAGGCATGGTTCGTCATCAGGGACCCAGTGGATGCAACGCTGCTACACCAAAAGAGTTGAGTGGACTTGTGTGACAACATCAGCTCTCAAACCTCTTGCACTAATATGACAATGGACTCATCAATTATTTCTGTTTTTTGTTATTCCTTTTTTCAATAGGATCTAACATATCTCAAGTAGATGAAGTTGGAAAACCAGTCAAAGATTGAGGAATTCATCCTCCTGGGATTTGTGGAATTCCATGAAGTGCAGACATTTCTCTTCCTCACATTTCCAGTGATTTACGTAGTGATCATGACAGGAAACATTCTCATTGTTGCTGCTGTTATTTTTAACCAGCATCTTCACACCCCTATGTATTTCTTCCTGGGGAACCTATCCTTCTTGGAGGCTTGCTACAGCTCCTATATATTTCCATGGATGCTTTCATCTCTCTCTACCGGAGATGGAAGCCTTTCTGTCACCAGCTGTTTGATGCAGTGGTACTTCTGTGGTTCCTTACTAGCTACAGAATTCTGTCTACTTGGTGTGATGTCTTATGATAGGTACCTAGCAATCAGCAAACCATTGCATTATTTTACAACCATGAACACCCAGGCTTGTATCCATTTAGCAGCTGCATCTTGGCTCAGTAGCTTTATAGGGTTTTCTATATTACTCAGTCTAATGCTACAGTTAACATTTTGTGGCCCCAATGAAATTAATCATTTCATTTGTGATTATTTCCCACTTCTTAAGCTCTCTTGCAGTGACACCAGCGTGATAGAAATGTTGGGTTTGTTTTTGGATGCCATATTAATACTTCCTCCTTTTGTTCTAACTTTAACATCTTATGTATATATAATTGTTGCCATCTTGAAAATCCCTTCCACCACTGGGAGGCAAAGGGCCTTTTCCACCTGCTCCTCTCACTTGATTGTGGTTTCGATCTTTTATGGTTCACTAATGATTGTGTATATGCTACCAAAGGGGGAAGGCAACAGAGAAATGCAAAATTTTTCCTCTCTCTTGTATTTAGTTTTGCCCCCTCTGGCCAACCCATTTATATACAGCCTGAGAAACAAAGAAGTACAAAATGCCTTGAGAAATAATATTGGTAGCCTTGTATCATGCAAAACAACTGCTAAGAAGCTTGTGAATGTGTAAAAGAAGCAACATTCTATGTACTGTCCTTTGTTTATTATAAATGTTTATTGTGGAAGTGATAATAGTTGTGCTACAGCTGTTGTTGTTATATATACCAGTGTGTGTGTGTGTGTGTGTGTGTGTGTGTGTGTGTCTCCCGTCTTGGCCTATAAGCCTCGCTCCCCCCCCCAAATTCCGTCCATGAAAAGTTAAAGTGCAACTTAAATTCATGACCTTACAAAAATTGGCTTTTATGATATTACAGACATACGATAAAATGGAATGGCTGTGAGTGCCTGCGGAATTTTAAAGGAGCAACTTATATTTGGATATTGTCCCCCCCCCTTGAATTTTAAAGATGTAGCTTATATTCGGGTGCGGCTTATATTTTGTTTTGATCTTTTGTTAAGAAAACCTGCCATAGAGTCTATGATATGTGTGAGACACTGTTAGTTTTGATACTTAATTTAGATTTTAAGTAACAAATTGTAAGGCTGATTATGATCTCTCACAGTAAAAATGTTTTTTTTCATTATATTTTTGTAAATAATTACCATTCTCATACAATTTACGCTTTGTATCAAAGTGCCTCATCTAATGTATCTAAGTGCCCCGTAGGTGGGGCAGAATGATACAAAACCCATTGTTTACGCAAGTCATTATATTCTCTTTATCTTCTAACTTTAATGGTTCTTTTGATTGCTATTATAACATTGATTAGTTATGCCATGCATAAAGAATTTTTTTTTATTTGACTCATTTTTGTTACATAAAATATGAGATTGAATTTTTCTGCATCAATCTGCCCCACTTTCCCCATTATCATTTTTATGCACCTTTTTCTAGAGCCCCAAACCTTAAAGCATTTACAGAATAATTTTGTTTCATAAATTGACTGGTTTGGCCGTGGTTTTTGTTGTTGCTTTTTTTACATATACCGTATTTTTCGCTCCATAAGACACACCTTTTTCTTCCTAAAAAGTAAGGGGAAATGTCTGTGTGTCTTATGGAGCGAATGTGTGGTCCCTGGAGCCGAATTGCCCGGGGGCAAAAAGCAGATCATGCTTTTTTTTTTTGAAAGAGGGAAGTGGGTGTTGAAACAAAGCCTCTGAGCAGCTGATTGGCAAGCCATCGGGGAGGGAGATAAGGCACTCTAGGGATAAATCAATGAGGAGAGAAATTAGAAGAAAAGGAGGAGCAAAAAACTGCTCCAGCTAAGGAAAAGACACTAAAGCAAACAAGACGGAAGGGAGTGTTGAAAGGAAGCAGCCGATAAGTGGGATTGGGAGAGAGATAAGGGATGCGATAAAGGAGGCTGCCGGGGGGGGGGGAGTAAAAGCCCATGGATCCTCAGGATTTTTACATTGGGTCACCCCAAATTCACCATCAGATCACATAGCATGTCCATGGCTACAGCCTGCACCAAAAAAAGCAAGCATCCACTGTTTCCTGGGGCTGCAATGGTGCAAAAATGTGGTTACAAAGCACGGATCCAAATGGATTCTCAGGATTTTTGCATTGGGCTACCCCAAACTCACCGTCAAATCACATGTCTGTGGCCACAGCATGAACCACAAAAATCATACATCCACTGTTTCATTCAGAATATTTTTTTCTTGTTTTCCTCCTCTAAAAACTAGGTGCATCTTATGGTCAGGTGTGTCTTATGGAACGAAAAATACTAACAAATATCTTCCCCTAATTTGTTCTTTGAATGTCCCTAGATCATTTCTCCATATAATTTTGTTGGCAGTCGCTTTTAATAGAATATAGTACACAGGCCATGAAGTGTTTTTGTAGGTTTGAGTGGTCTTCAAATCCTCCCACATTTTGTACCTCAAATGAGCACAGTGTTCACAGACATTGTTCTCCTTTTGGTGCACCTGTTTCTGATAAGCTATTGGGAAAGGTCATCCTATGGTCTCTAAATTCACTTCTTGCCAGCATGTTCTTGGTTCTTTTGAATAGCTTAATTGGCTAATCCTGACAGCCAGATATGTGGTGTTCAACATGCCAGTGTTTCTTTAAGCTACCCTGTACGTTGTTTGTGATGTTATTGAATATTAAATGGCAATTTAAATAGCTAGAAGGTACCTGGGCTCTTTTTCTTGAAAAGTCCGCTTGTAATGTTTGTGAAGCTTTACTTAAGCTATTACCCACTAATCGCTTAGGGCATCCTCTGTCAAGCTTGTTTACTCAACATAGGATTCTTATCCTGCTTTCTCAAAGGCTCATACCCACACATCTGTTTTAGTGGCAATAAAAAACCAGTGCTTGAGAAACTTTCCATTTTCCATTACATTATTATTGCTCTGGGGTTTTATGAGTGTGTTGAAATATATTGTTTCCCAGATGGCTCTGTCCCTTAATAACACCAACATCCTGGGAGCGCCATATTCTGCCATCATATTCTCTTAAGGACAGCATTTTTAAACACACTTACGTACTTAAAATATGTGTCCGTAAAAGTGTTTGTTGTTCTGGTAATTAGAAGTGGAGGGAGTAAATTATGATTTCTTTCACATAAAAGCACCTAAAGACACCTTGTAATCTAGAACAGCACAGGGCAA
Organism: Podarcis pityusensis; assembly: GCF_964106645.2. Lineage (NCBI taxonomy): Eukaryota > Metazoa > Chordata > Lepidosauria > Squamata > Lacertidae > Podarcis > Podarcis pityusensis. Next base: position 29,123,541 of record NC_138038.1, read on the forward strand.
CAAAACTGTTTTACATATGTAGACATGCATAATTCCCGATAGTGAAAGAGGCAATGCTATTAGATGACGTCAGGAGAAGCAAAGGACCTTATAATGTTTTCTTCTGTTCACAATAAGCAGGGAACTTATGGATCAGTAAAATAGCACTGAGAAATCTCACCAGAAAGGTAAACATTTATTACTTTTAGGCATATACAAAGTTATCACTTTTCTAGTCTTAACAGTTCTCCAAATTTTTGTATCAGTTTGAATGATTTTCAATATATGAAAAATAAAAGACCCCATGAAAATTCATCAGCACTTTTGTACATTTTTGTCTGTATTCCTGACGGAGATATGTAACTTTGCAAACAATTTTCTCAATCATAATGCATTTTGCATGATATTTTCATTGATATGTGCATTTTTTAAATTTACATTTCTCCTTAATATCTACATTTTGCTTTGTGTGCTGCATATTAAAATTTGCAGTGCAAATTTTGAAGTTTGGCTGTGTTTTAGTTCACATATTTCAAACAATTTCTTAGAGAAAATGATGAAGCTGTCCTCCCATTATTATTGGGTTTTTGTTGTTGTTATTGTTGTTATTATTATTATTATTTTGCTGTATCTTGCCCAGGGCAACCCAAAGCAACTCACTTGTATAAGGTATCATTGAACTTACATTTTGTTTTCTTCCTATTCATATTAATTCAGCATTACTATGGTGTTGATAATTGATTCCAAATGAACTCAGCAAAGAGATTAAAAGAGTAGTACAGTCATGCCTTGTGTTGCATCCGCTTCATGTTGTGTCTTTTCACGTTATGTCCCGCGGCAACCCAGCAGTACAGGAACGGGTTACTTCCGGGTTTCGCTGCTCACACATGCACAGAAGTGCCAAATCGTGCTGTGTGCCTGCGCAGACGCAGTGCTTCAAGTTGCGGGCATTTCACGTTACGGACGGGCCTCCAGAACAGATCCCTTCCATAACGTGAGGTACCACTGTACTGAGAGCTCTAGGGTTTTTTAAATGATATGAAATCCATATAAATAACGTCAATTCTGTGTCCAGGGCAGCTGTTTACCAGCTCCATCTGGTACGCAGGCTGAGACCCTATCTGCCCGCGGACTGTCTCACCAGAGTGGTACATGCTCTGGTTATCTCTCGCTTGGACTACTGCAATGCGCTCTATGTGGGGCTACCTTTGAAGGTGACCCGGAAACTACAACTAATCCAGAATGTGGCAGCTAGACTGGTGACTGGGAGTGTCCGCCGAGACCATATAACACTGGTCTTGAAAGACCTACACTGGCTCCCAGTACGTTTCCAAGCACAATTCAAAGTGTTGGTGCTGACCTTTAAAACCCTAAACGGCCTCGGTCCAGTATACCTGAAGGAGAGTCTCCACCTCCATCGTTCTGCCCGGACACTGAGGTCCAGTGCCGAGGGCCTTCTGGCGGTTCCCTCGCTGCGAGAAGCCAAGTTACAGGGAACCAGGCAGAGGGCCTTCTCGGTAGTGGCACCCACTCTGTGGAACGCCCTCCCACCAGAAGTCAAAGAGAAAAATAACTACCAAACTTTTAGAAGACATCTAAAGGCAGCCCTGTTTAGGGAAGCTTTTAATGTTTAATAGGTTATTGTATTTTAGTGTTTTGTTGGAAGCCGCCCAGAGTGGTTGGGGAAACCCAGCTAGATGGGTGGGGTATAAATAATAAGTTATTATTATTATTATTATTATTAGGATTTCAAATAAATAAATAAATCTACATGTTAGAAGCATGGTCATGGATCAATACCACAGGATATTATGTTATAGAAAGTACTTCATTAGTTTCCAATTTTTTGAAAAACATTTATTTTTAATATAATTTCTCATATTACTCTCATATGTACTGTGAATTTTCCAGTGCATTGCTATAATAGACCAAAACCTAAGCTCAAGAAGCGACAGTGTTCAGGGTGATTATTCCTTCCTCCATCCCTACCTACCATGGGATTCTGAGCATGCATCATGATCATGGAAAGGTGAATATGAAAGCAGATTAGGTCAAGTGCCTTCAACCAATGTTTTCTCCATTGATCCTTACATCAGCTTCTCACTACCTGTTAATATAATGTTTCAGTGTGCCTATGAAAATGAGTAATACCCAGTTGTGGGAAAAAGCTGTTTTGCTGGCAAAGCACAACAGTCAAATTCAGTCTTGCACTTTTGAAAAATGTTGCACAATCCCAAAATTGTTATTATAGTCAATGGCAATGCTTGTGTGACAACATCAGCTCTCAAACATATTGCATTAATGTTAGCATGGCACTCATCCATTATTTCATTAATAAAAATTGCTCTTTTCAATAGGATTTGACTTTTTTCCTATTAGATGAAGTTTGAAAACCAGACAGAGATTACAGAATTCATCCTCCTGGGATTTGGGGAATTCTACGAAGTGCAGACATTTCTCTTCCTGGCATTTCTAGTGATTTATGTTGTGACAGTGACTGGAAACATTCTCATTGTTGTCCTGGTTGTTTTTGATCAGCATCTTCATACCCCAATGTATTTCTTTCTGGGGAATCTCTCCTTCCTGGAGACATGCTATTGCTCCAATTTATTTCCGAGGATGCTACCAGCTCTCTTGACTGGAGATAGGAGGATTTCTTTCACCGGCTGTTTAATGCAATGGTATCTCTGTGGATCCCTAATAGCTACAGAATGCTGTTTACTTTGTGTGATGTCATATGACAGGTATCTAGCAATCTGCAAGCCACTGCATTATTTTACAATGATGAGCACCCAGACTTGTATCCAATTAGCAGTTGCATCTTGGTCCAGTGGATTTATAGCCTTCCTGATATTGCTCAATGTGATGCTACAGTTAACATTCTGTGGCCCCAATGAAATTAATCATTACTTTTGTGACTACTTCCCGCTCCTTAAGCTCTCTTGCAGTGACACCAGCTTGATGGAAATGTTGGGTTTTCTTGTGTGTGCCATATTCACACTCCCTCCCTTTCTTTTAACTTTAACCTCTTATGTATATATAATTGTTGCCATCTTGAAAATCCCTTCTTCCACTGGGAGGCAAAAGGCCTTTTCTACATGCTCCTCTCACTTGGTTGTGGTATCCATATTTTATGGTTCACTAATGATTTTGTATTTGTTACCCAAGGCTGAAGTCAACAGAGAGATGCGAAAGATTTCTTCTCTCTTGTACACAGCTTTGCCCCCTTTGGCCAACCCCTTTATATATAGCCTGAGAAACAAGGAGGTCAAAAATGCCCTGAGAAATAATATTGGTAGGTTTGTGCCACACAAAGGAAGGCACATGAAGTGTGGTCATATGTGATAGAAGCAACATGCTATGTGTTGTCTCCATGCTGCTCCCAGAACTTTCCTTATGGTGGATGACACAGATTTCAGATTCTGATAGGGATCAGCTGATTCATCTATTTCCACTTCAAGTCAGTTTCAAATGTTTACATTCATAAACCCATTCCAACTTGTTTTCATTGATCTGTAAAATAAAGGTATGAAAATTCATATTAAATGCTCAACTAGGTAGATATTTAAATTAATCTTTTATCTCACATATTTCTAGACACACTCTATTCTAATATACACATTTTTACACATTTTGGTATGGTTTTCAATCCAAGACATGCACTGAAACGTTTGGAGAAGGGTAATATCCAACTACATTCTAATCACTGTGTTACTCTGGAAATTGTGAATTTTTTGCTTACGTTGTGGACCAAACACAATTCAGATTCACCCCTAAACTTTGCTGATGTTTCAAAATACTGAATAGTTTTCTTCTTGTGCTAGGGTTAATTATTTTTTATCTGTTAGCTCTAATACGTTTACATAAAATGAATATTACAATCTATTGTTCTGCTCCTTTACACACTTACAGATAAAGCCCAATCAACAGAAAACATAGCCTTTTGGGCCCTATGTGAGGGGCAGAGTAGGGCGTATTTCCCAGGGTGGGGGGAAGAGGGAGAAACTCCCAAGTGAGAGCTGAGAGGGCTTACCCTCCTTTGTGTAGAATAAGGATTAAGATTTATTTTTATTTAGATTTATTATTATTTAGGCTAGTGTGGCTTTTATTGTATTCTGTGTTGAAAACTTTCAATAATAATTAATTATAAAAAAGAAAGTATACTCTTCTTTATACAACTATATTCAGTGCTTTTTAATAAAAAATGTTTAGGGGTACTCTCATTTTCCTACTCATATTGAAACACTGCCCTTCAATGAGGCCAAACCTAGATTCACAAAATGTGTAGGGGTATTGCCCCCCCCAAGGCACTGACTATATTGATACATATCTTTAACATCCCCTCACAGCTAGTCTTAAATTTGTTTATATTGTTTTCATTATTACGTCATAAGATCCCATACATCCAGAAACTCCTGCTTTGACTGGTGCAGTACTACCATTCAGGTGGGCACAGCTAGGCACGGTCAATCTCCTCCTACTGTCAGCTTACCCAGTCAGGTTTTGGTAATGGACACCAAGTCAGTCACCATATGGATGAGAGTTTTGTTTTGGGCACTGACATGACATTAACACCACCACTAAATGAGAACACAGGCTACTTAAGTCTCTATGGGGTGGTGGCTCAGCACCAATGACCAACATCATCTACCTCCCCCTCTCCTCTGATAATTTTTCCTCTCCCCATTGCATACCTCTGCTCCCCAAGGCCATAAAATTAGAGACTCCTTAAACCTCCCCACATCTTTCCCCTCTGACCCAGACACCTTGGTTGCTGGTTTTTGTTTGTTCGTGTATTGTGTTTTGTGTTTTGTTTTCTTCGCCTGAAGGCATCTGCTTCACTTATGGCATCCACTTTGTGTTATGCCAAGCCTCCATACACAAGATGGCCATCTTGTGTCTATAATACTTGTTACTGCCAGAAACAACATTTTCTCAAAAGCCCAACTGTGCCCACTGGACTAAAATGGTTGATGAACCTGGTATAATTTCATCATGGAGAATCCCAGTACCAAGAATGATTTTGTTTTGGTGGTGAAACATGGGGCAATCATATGGAAATAAACTGATATTCCTACATATATGTGCGTAAATCTACTTTTGGTATCCTATCCTTCAAAGCTACTTTATAGTATTGTTAGGGACAAGACCTCCTGGAGCAGTGCTTATTATGATGGGGAAAGCTGCTTCTAATATGTCTAGAAGTACTATTAAGACTGAATTTATGCAGGATCCCTCCTCCCAATTTACAGATGGAAGGCATATCCCATAGCAGATTACAAAAATGCACAATAACTCCCAAATGGGATGCCAAGTCAAGGATAAGGAATTCCTACCTGCTCCCTAAGGGACGCGGGTGGCACTGTGGGTTAAACCACAGAGCCTAGGACTTGCCGATCAGAAGGTTGGCGGTTCGAATCCTCACGACGGGGTGAGCTCCCGTTGCTTGGTCCCTGCTCCTGCCAACCTAGCAGTTCGAAAGCACGTCAAAGTGCAAGTAGATAAATAGGTACCGCTCTGGCGGGAAGGTAAACGGTGCTTCCGTGCGCTGCTCTGGTTCACCAGAAGCGGCTTAGTCATGCTGGCCACATGACCCGGAAGCCGTACGCCGGCTCCCTCGGCCAATAAAGCAAGATGAGTGCTGCAACCCCAGAGTCGGTCACAACTGGACCTAATGGTCAGGGGTCTCTTTACCTTTACCTTTTACCTGCTCCCTAAGAGTGTTGAACTCCAAAGAAGTTATTTTTCAAGGTAGGCATGCACTCCCAGCAATAAAGGTGAAAATCTAATCAAGTTGACCAACTGATTCCCTGAAGTTGCAGTATAAAAAGATAGGTACAGACTCTCAAAAGGACCAGAGGGTTGTCATATGCTTTTTGGGCTCAGAGGGGTACACAGTGTTCTGTCCTTTAATTTGCTGCACTGAATTCCCTCACTCCCTAGCCAATACATTGCCGCATTGCTTGTTTTTGCAGTATATTATGTCCCTGATGATTGAGCCGTCACTTCTGTATTTCTCTTAATAAAACCAACATCCTAGGGTACACATATCCCCACTTTGTATTATTGGCATAGCATTCATGCCATAGAACTGAGATTTACACTAGCATTGAGTGTGATGAGATGAAGAGAAGGATCTGGGAACTGGTTGTTTGTCATGACAGTGTATATTAGCATGGAAAAAACAGCAACAGAATGAAACCATTGTGAGAACATAAATTAAAGAGAGGTGAGTAACCATCAGAGAGTGAGACCTTTTCAAGGGTGATCTATCAGCTTTGGAACAGTCTTTATAGAGAGGCTCACCTGGCACCATAGTAGTAATATGTTCAGTGCCTAGCAGAGAACTTTGCGTTCACTGAAATCTTTGTGTGTCTTTGTCCATAAAGTTCTGAAGTATTTTTTACTTCTTCTGAGTTGCCCAGGCAACTTATGTCATAAGACAGCCAAGTACCCATAAGTTCCTTCAGAGCAATAAATAGAAATAATGGACTGGCCTATGAAATAAACATGCCCCACAAAATAATCTTCCTGAGCTGTAGCTGTGTCACTCTGTCGCGGCAACAATCATAAAAAACATTTCTGCAAAATGTTAAGGGCCAACTAATTATTATGGAAGAAGCTGGCATGGACTAGAGTCCACTTCAGCAAATGCAAAACCATGACACCTGGGAGGAAAACTCCTGTTGAGGTCTGTGAATATAGCAGATCTATTTGTAATCTCTGATCACAACCATGGAATAATAATAAAAAATAAATAAATTGTAGAGTAGGAAAAGACCTTGAGGATCAGTTAGTCCAATCTCCTGCAATGCAGGAATATGCAGCTCTCCCTGAAACCTTGGCCATATCAGCACCACACTCTAACCAACTGAGCTATCCACTTTTGATTCTTTGCAAAGGATTTGTCCCCCCCCCCCCCGATTATTATATGTTTTACTTACATTTTAGAAATATAATTTTTGTGCTTTAAAATGAGAAGTAGACTTTGATTTTCCATGTGCATTTGCTATTTTATTTCTAAAATTGATTCATTTCTGTTGAGATTTGTAAACCACTTGGAGATTTCTGGAGAAACATGAAGCAGAATATAAATTACCTCCCTGTCTCTGTATAGATACTTATCCATTTCTCTTTTCAACAGGATTTCATTCTGCTCAATGTTGAGAAACCAGACAACAATTACAGAATTTATCCTCCTAGGATTTGGGGAATTCCATGAATTGCAGACACTTCTTTTTCTGACTTTTCTCATCATTTACATGGTGACCATAACTGGGAACACTTTGATTGTTGTCCTTGTTGTCACTGATCACCATCTACATACTCCCATGTACTTCTTTCTTGGGAATCTTTCCTTCTTGGAGGCTTGCTACAGTTCCAATATATTTCCAAGAATGCTTTCAGCTCTCCTGACCAGAGATAGAACAATTTCCTTCAACGGCTGCTTCACACAGTGGTATCTCTTTGGTTCTTTGGAAGCTACAGAATGCTGTTTGCTCTGTGTGATGTCTTATGACAGGTATCTAGCAATCTGTAAACCTTTGCATTATGCAACTACTATGAAAACCAATACTTGTATCAATTTAGCCGCTGCATCTTGGCTCAATGGCTTTATAGGGTTTTCTATATTATTCATTCTGGTGCTACAGTTATCATTTTCTGGCCCCAGGGAAATGGATCATTACTTTTGTGACTACTTCCCTCTTCTTAAACTCTCTTGCAGCAACACCAGCTTGGTGGAAAATATGGGTTTCGCTGTGGCTGCCATATTCACAGTTCCTCCTTTTGTTCTAACTTTAACATCCTATTCATATATTATTGCTGCTATCTTGAGAATACCATCCACCACTGGGAAACAAAAGGCCTTTTCCACCTGTTCCTCTCACTTGATTGTAGTTTCAATATTTTATAGTTCGCTAATGATTGTGTACATGTTACCAAAGGGTGAAGCCAACAAGGAGATGCAAAAACTTTCCTCTCTGCTGTACACAGTTTTGCCGCCTCTTGCCAACCCATTCATATACAGCCTGAGAAATAAGGAGGTCAAAGATGCCCTGAGAAATAAAATTGGTAAACTTGTATCGTGCAAAGCAATTCTCATGAAGTGAATTAATGTGAAAAAGATGCAACAATGTGATTTTCTCTAGCATCTGTTTTTTGGTGGGTGATATAAAGTTCTGTCGCTGAATTGGATGTGCTGATTTGTCTGTTTCCATTGCATGACAGTTTTAGGGTTCCCCCCCTTGAAGAAAAAGAAATTGGTATAAAAAATATAGATAACAATTAAAAACACATTTAAATTCATATTTTATTATAACACACATCCTTAAATGGTCTTTCGTTCTCAATTTGAAGTGATCATGGCATTATTAGGCCTGTTCTAATCTGAATTTGTTAGTAACTATTTTTTAAAAAACAACAATGCTGAAATAAATGTTTCAAAGTGTTTTCAATCATCCCCTCCAAAGAAATTGGTCAATGATATTTTTTTATTGAAAATCACACAAAGTTGTTTAATCTCTTTGTTTAATGTCCCAGTCAGCCTTACGCTTATGTTCTATTTTTAAAGTATTTTATGTTTTCCTGTATTTACATACATCTTTTCAGTGAGTCCATGGTATAGAATTAAAAAAAAACTTAATAAAAAAAAAACTTAATAAGAAGAATGAAATAATCTATGTAATAAATTGCATTGAATGACATAATTGTAAGAATGTTTATGTATGGGTGTGGGGAGCTGATCCAGTAAATAATGGTGTGGAACTAATCACACTGTCTGTTTTTCATCACTTATGGGGTTTCATTTGTAACATAATTCCAGTTATTGTCTGAACCCAGGTAGGAGTTTTCTATTGGCAAGAAATTATTTTAAAATGAAATTTAATTTTACAAATCAGAGGACAAGCTAATCAACATGTTAGATCAGTCACCATAATTATTGCATCATACCTTCTGGTGTTTGACTGCTGACATCATCCCTCAGTACTGCACTAGAGGTTGCGCCTGTCATAGAATCACAGAATGATAGGGTTGGAAGGGACCCCGGGGGGTATGTAGTCCTACCCCCTGCAATACAGAAATCTAAACTAAAGCATTTATGACAGATGGCCGTCCAACCTCTGCTAAAAAATCTCCAGTGAAGGAAAATCCACAACCTCCCAGAGCAAACATTAACAGCACTACAAGATGAGAGCACAGGCTACTTAAGTCTGGGATGGGGATGGGGACTCAGCACCAGTGACCAACATTAAGTATCTACCTTCCCCTCTCCTCTGATGATTTTTCCTATCCCCCAGTGCATACCTCTGCCCCCAAGGTCTTAGAATTGTTGTTGCTGTTTAGTCATTTAGTTGTGTCCAACTCTTTGTGACCCCATGGACCAGAGCACGCCAGGCACTCCTGTCTTCCACTGCCTCCCGCAGCTTGGTCAAACTCATGTTCGTAGATTCGAGTACACTGTCCAACCATCCCGTCCTCTGTCGTCCCCTTCTCCTTATGCCCTCAATCTTTCTCAACATCAGGGTCTTTTCCATGGAGTCTTCTCTTCACATGAGGTGGCCAAAGTATTGTAGCCTCAGCTTCAGGATCTGTCCTTCCGGTGAGCACTCAGGGCTGATTTCCTTCAGAATGGATAGGTTTGATCTTGAGGTCCATGAGAATCTCAAGAGTCTCCTCCAGCACCATAATTCAAAAGCAGTCATAGAATTAGAGACTCATTAAACCTCCCCACATCTTTTCCCTCTGACTCAGACACATGATACCTTGGTTGCTGGTTTTTGTTTGTTGTGTATTGTGTATTGTTTTGTTTTTGTTTTGTTTTTTTTCACCTGAAGGCATCTGCTCCACTTACGACATCCACTTTGTGTTATACCAAACACCCATGCTAACCATATTGTGTATACAATATCTGTTACTGGCCATGTTTTCTGGGGCTAATGGGAGTTGCAGTCCAACAGCAGTTGAAAGACCACAAATTCTTTACTTGCAATTTATCTTATCAAAGTCTCCTCTTCTACACAGCTTTGCCCCCTTACCAAATAAATTTGCTTATATAGAAATGTTTCTGGGTATATGTTCAATCAGAAATGATGTGCATAAATCTGTCAAAGAAAATATAAAAAATGGCATAACAAAACAACTGGGGTTTGGTGGACATATATAAGTCTTAAATATATTGAGGTATATGAATGGAGCTCTACTCATGCACCTGGAGTTCTCCTACCTCTCCCCACACTTCATACTACCAAAATATGTTCTTCAGGTTTTCAGCAGATTTTGAGTGTTTACAGGGAGCTGCTGGGAGGAAGGAGAAGCAGGAAAAGTTCTGCAGCACCATCCAACATTTCTTGCACAAGAACAGTTGCACATATAATTATAACCCTTGGGATTTATTTAACAGCCCCTATGAATGACATTTTCAAGCTATCCATATTTCTTATAAAAAACAATAAATAAAGACCTTACAAGGGGATAAATTAGAAACCCGTTGGAGAGGCAGAATGGCTAAATTCTAAATTTTAAGAATAAACATAATCGCTAAAGTTTTGTATGTTTGTATGCTTTTGAAGTTGCAATCAATAAATTGTGGAAGCTGGGGGGGGGTGGCAGAAGTTGGTAACTTCTATTTTATGGAATGGGAAGAAATCTAGGCTGCCTCTTACAACTACAGAAAGTTTGACAACGTGGGAGTATTCCCCCCCCCTAATATACTTTTATACCATTTAGCATCAAGCCTTAAATTCATTGCATAATTGAGGGGCACAGAGAATATCATTCTAATCTGGATTTTAATAGAAAATAATAGTAAAAATACCACTTGAATTTTTACTGTCTTTAACAGGTATATATATTATTTTGATATGTGGACACTTTATCCTACTTCATAATATTTTTTGCAGACAAGACCTCACAGAGTGGTGCATAGTTTGATGGGGAAAGCAGCATTTGATGTGCCCAAAACTAATGTCAAAACTGCATTCATGAAATATTTCCTCTTGCAAAATGGCAACAAATGATCATAATGTGCAATGTTTCTGTTCCCAATGGGTTAAGACCATCTCAGCCCCCGAGAGTACATCCTACTGAAATCCACAGAGATTATTTTATTTTTATTATTTGTCACACAGAGAGAATTGTGCTGTTAGTCCCAGAAATAAAGCAATAAAGAAGGTTGATATATCAAAGGATGCGCTGGGATACCAAGGTATGGGGACTGGCCAGGACTCTCAAAGGACCAGATGAATGTCATATGCTCTTTGAGCTCAGGGAGATTCACAGTGCTGTGACATTTAATTGCTGTACAGAACTCGTCTCATTGCCCATACATTCTCTGTGTACAGTAGTTTGTGTTTGCAAAAGATTATTTCCGTAATAAGGCTTGAGCAGTCACTGCTGTGCACCTTCCATTACAAGCCACAACTTGGAAAACTCACATTTTTTGTTTCATGAAATATCTCAGTCCTGAATAGCAACCAGAGAATGATAGCAGCTGATGAGAAAAAATGAAGAAAGATGGGTAAATGAAGAGGGAGTGGGGGCTTTTAAATGCTGTGCTTCTGTTACATCTTTGTGATCTTTTCAACGCTTGTCAAATTACTTTCTTCTCAGCTAGATCATTAACTTATGTCCCATGTCTTATGGTCTGTCCCTTACTTTCATTTTGTTTTGTTTTTTTAAAGTTCATATTGCTTAATATCATATTTTAATATGTTTCTTTGTGTGCTTGTGTGCAATTTCCCAAAGAATGTATGTTATAGGACAGTCATATACAAGGCAGTAATATTTTGCCCAATGTGGGGCTCAAACCCACTACTGTGAGATCACTGAAATAATGATCTGGATCCAGATCAGGTCTGGATTCATTTATGCAAAACTGGGTTTCGATTCAAATTACTGAATGTTGTTGTTTAGTCATGTCTGATTCTTCATGACCCCATGGACCAGAGCACGCCAGGCACTCCTGTCTTCCACTGCCTCCCACAGCTTGGTCAAACTCATGTTCATAGCTTCGAGAGCACTGTCCAACCACCTCGCTCTCTGTCGTACCCTTCTCCTTGTGCCCTCAATCTTTCCCAACATCAGGGTCTTTTCCAGGGAGTCTTCTCCTCTCATGAGGTGGACAAAGTATTGGAGCCTCAGCTTCAGGATCAGTCCTTCCAGTGAGCACTCAGGGCTGATTTCCTTCAGAATGGATAGGTTTGATCTTCTTGAAGTCCATGGAACTCTCCTTCATGGATCACTGCCTTATTGTGGCAAAGGGGCAGGGCCACCCAAGATGGAGAGGTCATAGTGGAGAGTTTTGACCAAATGTGATCTACCTGGAGCAGGAACTGGCAAACCACTCCAGTATCCCTGCCAAGAAACCTCCATGGACAAAGACATCAGGCATATAAAAATTACAGAATAAGGGCAATAATTGATTCTTACTATTAACTATCTGCCTATTGCAGATATATAGTTCTGTGGAGCTTGAATGTGGAAGTGAATGACTTTGATGATTGCATAATGTGAGGTGTTCTTGCAATATTTATCAATGTTTTTTGCAATACTGAGATTATGTCATATTTTAACGTATCTTAATATCATAGAATCATAGAACTGTAGAGTTGGAAAGGACCCTGAGGATCAACTAATCCAACCTCCAGTGATGCAGGAATATGCAGTTCTCCCATATGGGGATCAAATCTGAAACCTCGACCTTGTCAGCACCACACTCTAACCAACTGAGCTATCAGCTTTTTTATACTTTGCAAAAGATTGGGTTTTTTTCCTGATTTTTATGTGTTTTACTTACATTTAGAAATAAAATTTTTGTGCTTTAAAGTGAGAAGTAGACTTTGATTTTCCATGTGCATTTGCTATTTTATTTCTAAAATTCATTCATTTCTGTTGAGATTTGTAAACCACTTAGAGATTTCTGGTGAAACATGAAGCAGAATATAAATTACCTCTCCATCTCCGTATAGATACTTATTGATTTCTCTTTTCAACAGGATTTCATTCTGCTCAATGTTGAGAAACCAGACAACAATTACAGAATTTATCCTCCTAGGATTTGGGGAATTCCATGAATTGCAGACACTTCTTTTTCTGACTTTTCTCATCATTTACATGGTGACCATAACTGGGAACACTTTGATTGTTGTCCTTGTTGTCACTGATCACCATCTACATACTCCCATGTACTTCTTTCTTGGGAATCTTTCCTTCTTGGAGGCTTGCTACAGTTCCAATATATTTCCAAGAATGCTTTCAGCTCTCCTGACTAGAGACAGAACAATTTCCTTCAACGGCTGCTTCACACAGTGGTATCTCTTTGGTTCTTTGGAAGCTACAGAATGCTGTTTGCTCTGTGTGATGTCTTATGACAGGTATCTAGCAATCTGTAAACCTTTGCATTATGCAACTACTATGAAAACCAATACTTGTATCAATTTAGTCGCTGCATCTTGGCTCAATGGCTTTATAGGGTGTTCTATATTACTCATTCTGCTGCTACAATTATCATTTTCAGGCTCCAGGGAAATGGATCATTACTTTTGTGACTACTTCCCTCTTCTTAAACTTTCTTGCAGTGACACCAGCCTCGTGGAAAATATAGGTTTCATAGTAGCTGTCATATTCACATTTCCTCCTTTTGTTCTAACTTTAACATCCTATTCATATATTATTGCCGCCATCTTAAGAATACCCTCTGCCACTGGGAGACAAAAGGCCTTTTCCACCTGTTCCTCTCACTTGATTGTAGTTTCAATTTTTTATAGTTCGCTAATGATTGTGTACATGTTACCAAAGGGTGAAGTCAACAAAGAGATGCAAAAACTTTCCTCTCTCTTGTACACAGTTTTGCCACCTCTTGCCAACCCATTCATATACAGTCTGAGAAATAAGGAGGTCAAAGATGCCCTGAGAAATAAAATTAATAAACTTGTGTCATGCAAAGAAATTCTCATGAAGTGAATTAATGTGAAGTAGCAACAAATGTGATTTTCTCTAGCATCTCTTTTGGCGGGTGATATAAAGTTCAGTTGCCTGTTTGGATGTGTTGATTTGTCTGTTTCCAGTGCATTACAGTTTTAGGGTTGTTTTTGTTTCCCTGAAGAAAAAAAATTGGCATAAAAATATAAATGACAATTAAAAACACATTTAAATTCATATTTTATTATAACACACATCCTTAAATGGTGTTTCATTCTTAATTTGAAGTTATCATGGCATTACTAGGGCTGTTGTTTTCTTCATTTGTTAGTGACTATTAAGAAAGAACAACCTTGAAATAAATGTCTCTAAGTGTTTTCAATCATCCCCTCAAAAGAAATTGGTCAATGATAATTTTTTTATTGAAAATCACTCAAAATTGTTTAATCTCTTTGTTTAATGTCTCAGTCAGCCTTACCTTTATGTTCTATTTTTAAAGGATTTTATGTTTTCTTGTATTTACATACATTTTTCATATTTTTCTGTGAGTCCATGGTATAAAATTAATTAAATAAATAAATATTTTAAATAAGAAGAATGAAATAATCTATTTAATAAATTGTGCTGCCCTTCTTCTTCCTCTTGAAAAGTGGGACAGGAAAACACCTCTTAAAATGGCAAACAGCTTGGGTCACAGGAATAAAGAAGCAAACAGGCGTTCCATTTCTGATGTCTCCATGTCCAGAGTGACAGAGGTAGAGACAGGTCTGACTCAGTATATGACATATTATTTGAAACCCAGTCTCCCAGGTCCAGCTCTGCTACTCTAACCGCTATACAACCACCAGCTCTCAAATTACTCCTATTCAGCTCTCCAACATGCTGGCAGGGGCTTCACTAACTGAGGGGCTGTAAGCTGTGACTTTACTATCAGAGGTGCCTAGCTAGAGGCATCTGACACCACAGGAGCAGAACACTTTTCTGTCAACCTGCTTGAGTCCTTCTCTAGATCTAGCTCCATACTCCAAATTCCATTGGTCCACTACCTAGGCTCTGATATATATTTAGGGTTAAGCTTTAGGCTCCCACAATCTGCTAGGATTCTCTCTCGGGCAGTGTTGGATTTATGTATAGGCTAAGTAGGCTGAAGCCTAGGGCCTCAAAACCTAGGGGGCCTCACCAGCCTACAAATTCCCAAGCAGGCAATCTCCTCATCCAAAATTGCAAACCCAAGACTTCATGTGAGGGCAGGGCAACTTGGGCATCTAAATCTAGGGGGCCTTGCCAGCCTGCCCACTCCCCAGTACCACAGTCTCCCCTCTCCCCAAATTGTAAACCCAAGACATCATGCAAAGGCAGGGCAACTCAGGCCCAGAAACTGTGAGACTCGGGGCTAGCCAGTGAGGCCCAATTTGAAGCAGTAGGGCACAACTTGATGTTGTTGTTTTTTGTAGGGCCCCAGGTCACAGCCAAAGTTTGCAAAAAACATATAGATACAAAGAAAATCCATCTAGATTGCCCTGGTGTGGGGGGGCCCTTAAGAGCAGCACGCGGGGCCCAGTTTGGCCAAATTGCTTCAATTGCCTTAAGGTCAGCCCCGATGAGACTGTGCAGGGGTTGGACTGACAAGCCCTGTACCTTCTAGGTCCCTGGTGTCACTATTCAGAGTACAGACTCAAGGACTTGTTAAGAAATAGGGGGGGCACTTATTGGAAATCAGTTTTGTCACCTCTCTCCCCACCCCAAACCCTGAGACAATGAGCCCAGCCACCTTTTATTCACATTCACATAAGCACTACACTACAGCATGGCCATAAACCTGTACTTCAGCAGCTGAAATATACACCCAATATGTAGCAATGGAGATTTATGTTACTGCTTTATGAATGAACACTGTGTTTTATGAATGGACTCTGTATTTTGTGAATTACCTAAGAGTCACCTATATGGAGCTCTAGAATCTGACAGCTAACCAATTGAGTACAGTGGTACCTCAGATTACAGACACTTCGGGTTACAGATGCTTCAGGTTACAGACTCTGCTAACCCAGAAATAGTACCTCGGGTTAAGAACTTTGCTTAAGGATGAGAACAGAAATTGGGCGGTGGTGCAGTGGCGGCAGCGGGAGCCCCCATTAGCTAAAGTGGTACCTCAGGTTAAGAACAGTTTCAGGTTAAGAACGGACCTCCAGAACGAATTAAATTTTTAACCCGATGTTCCACTGTACTACCAAACAGCGCCCCCTATTGCTGAAAGCAGGTAACCAGCAGGGAACGGTTCAGCTTAGCCTTTGCACTGTTGACTGAACACCACCTGCTGTGCAGATGATGGAGAAAGCTCATAAATTTTATCCATTCTGGTGTCCTGGCCAACTCTATTACACTGGTGTAAATCCTGGCTCACCAGGAGCCCATAATAGCAGCAAATAAAATCCACTCATACGTCAGCAACTGATAAGACTTGTCATCCAGTTCTTCCAAAGTCTTCCTAAATTATAAAGCTCCAAAATACAGGCCAAAAGAGAGCAGGTCTAGGAATAGCGAGGCATACAATGGGCACCATCAGTGAAAAGGCCCTGCTCACAAGTGGAATAGCCTAGGGCCTCTCTTCATCTAAATCCAGCCCTGCCTATGGGTGGTGCTGTGGTCTGAACCACTGAGCCTCTTGGGCTTGCCGATCAGAAGGTCGCGGTTCGAATCCGCACAACAGGGTGAGCTTTTGTCCCAGATCCTGCCTACCTAGCAGTTCAAAAGCAGGACAGTTCAAGTAGATAAATAGACACCGCTGTGGCGGGAAGGTAAATGGCATTTCCATGCACTCTGCTTTCTGTCATGGTGTTCCGTTGCACCAAAAGTGGTTTAGTCAGGCTGGCCACATGACTCGGAAAGCTGTCTGTGGACAAACACTGGCTTAAGCACCACAACCCCATGGTCTCCTTTGACTGGACTTAACTGTCCAGGGGTCCTTTACCTTTTTACCTTATTGGGGAATCTGTCCTGTGGACATCTGTAGAAGCAAGCCATTGATGGAACTCACCTCATTTTCTGCTTCATTGGGGCTCGCACTGCCAGGCAAAACCACGCTGTGTAGATTGGGCTTGGAATGGAATTACACACATAATTGTGTATAAGTGTGTAATATTAATGATCAAAATTAATAATATGAAGGATATGAAGAACAGAACAAAAGAAAAGAAAAGTATCACCCCTTCCTAGCAGAGAAGGTAGGAAAATGTTTATAGAAGCTCTCCTTCATTGGAAGTTTCCAAACAGATGTTGGATGGCCACCTTTCCAGGACTCTCTAACTGTGATTCATGCATTGCTGGGAGTGGACTAGCTAGTTCCTTCCAACTCCAGAATTCTGATTCTATGAAACTCACAGGCACACATAAGCAGGGCAAGGAGGATGAAAGTGGGTTGCAGCTCCAGGTGTTGCTGTTAATGTGGAGAAAGGAAGAATTCAAAGGAATGACAAAGTAGGAATACATTATTTTTATTAAGCAGAATACTAAGTACGCATGGTAAAGCAGTATGAACAAAAACACATTTTAGAAACAATTTACTGTAAAAATTCAATACAATATTACTAAGAGAACTAGGTCAACCTGCACACTGTTTCGGCGTTTTCTTCAGGGTGGGGCTAAAAGAGGTAAAACAGTTCAAGGAAAACACACCTTAAATTCTGTTTATGAAGTTGCTTCATCACTGCTTTTTCTTAATCATTGTAACAATTCTCTCCAGCTTCTTGGAGGAATGCAATACTTTCCAAATAATTTCCCTATGGCATGCTTTACCTCCTTATTTCTCAAGCTATATATAAGAGGATTTGCGACAGGGGGTAGGACTGTATACAAGAGAGAGAAAGCTTTGTTGAGATCACGGAGTGCTTCTCTCTTCGGTAACATATACACTATCATGATGGCTCCATAGAAGGTAGAAACTACAATAAGATGAGAAGAGCAAGTGGAAAATGCTTTTTTCCTCCCAGTTGTAGAAGGAATTTTCAAGATAGTAGTTATGATGGCTATGTAGGATGTCAAGGTGAGGAGAAAAGGTGGCAGGGTAAATATGAATGCCAGGACAAAACTCATAACTTCCACCAGGTTAGTGTCACTACAGGAAAGTTTTATAAGTGGGACAGAATCACAGAAATAATGATCAATTTCATTGGGGCCACAGTATGTTAACTCTAGCATAAAACCCAAAAGTATTAAAGTAGCTATAAGTCCATTTATCCACGAAGAAACTGCTAGTTGGATGCACATTTGTGCATTCATAGTTGTTGTGTAATGCAGTGGTTTGCATATTGCTAAATATCTATCATATGACATTACTGAGAGAAGATAGCATTCTGTTGCCATAAGGTAACCAAAGAAAAAGAACTGCACAAAACAGCCGCTGAATGAAATCACATTTTCCTCAGTCAACAAGCCCACCATCATTTTGGGCATGACATTTGATATATAGCAAGTCTCTAGGCATGACAAGTTTCCCAGGAAGAAATACATGGGCGTATGTAGATGCTGATCAACTACCACTAAAATTACAATGAGTACATTCCCAATCATGGCTGCAATATAGATCAATAGGAAAACAAAAAATAGGATATTTTGCCATTGACCGAATTTTCCAAAACCCAAGAGGATATATTCTGTAACATTCATCTGCTTTCCTCATGTAGTCTGTTCCATAGTTTATGAAGTGCATTCATCAGAGATTAAAGAGATCTTGGAATCTATCTTTGAAAAAAGAGATAACATTAAAGTTAATAGATTAGCCTGGCAGGTGAATTATTTGACCCAGAAGAGCAGCAAATGAACAGACAGGACACCAGGAGTTGGGATGAAATCAGGCCAAATCTTTATTGATGGCACCAAGCATGGTACAGGTTGGAATGGCAGTAGGGCCAGCATCAGCTCATCATTCCACTCACCTGATGCTAGTGGAATGGAATCCAGCAGTTGGACTAAGCCAAGCCTGCACCATGGGAGTTGGCCAGTGCTGAACCTTGTCATGGTGCAAGCCAAGTTGGCAAGTTCTCACTGGACAAAGAGAATGAGGATTCTAGCCAGACAGAGACCCCAACCTGAGGTGCCATGGCCAGTCCCCACTATCTTGAGCCCTTTAAGGGAGCTCTCCTTTATACTAAGTTGATTTATCCCAATGTCGTTTCCATCCCCCATGCCAAGACAGCAATTTCCCACCTAACAAAAGAAAGCCATCATTTTCAAGGTAGCAAGGAGAGAGTGCTCCCGAGTCTCATGAAAATCCTATGTAAAGTGCAGCACAGGGTGGGGAAAATATGTGCTGGTACTCATATATTGTTAAAAGTGTCATGGGTGCCAGCAGGGGAAGGAGGTGGTACTCTGTACTCTTGAGTCCCATCACAAAAAACCCAATGCTTATATGTGTTATGATGCACATGTGTCCAATGTTTATAAGTTTGCATTTCAGAAACACTTATCATGCATATCTCGTAGCATGACATGGGGCTCCCAGTGGTCATCCATAAAAAGGAGACCAATATGGTCCACACCCAACTTATCTCAGCAGCATCAGTTATACTTGTAACAGTGGTTGTGCATTGCTTAAATATTACAATTCCTGAATGTTTCACAGCATGATTGTTGAAGTTCATGGATATAATTCTGTTTCTTATTAGTTGATCAGATTGAAAATTTGCAGAAGGATAAGTGAGACAGAAAACTGCTTACCTCCATGGCATGAAAGCCACATTTTCTCCTTTCTCATCTTCACTTTATTAAGAATTAAGGCATATCTGTCTTCTTTTGGTCTTTCCTTCCGTCCTTCTTTCCTTTATCCTGCCTGCCTGCAATTTAGAAGACAAGATATCTGAGATGTTCTGTTCTATATGTGTTGTATGGCATGAGTTGTCCTGCAGGGAATATATTTCCTGGTTACCATTGCTTCAGTTCAGAATCAGAGGAGAATACATCCCTAGATGCTTCTAGTCTTTTCAGATCAGTGCAGGAATTTTTTAAAAAACCAAATCAAATCAAAACATAAACCATTATACCCAGCTTCTTCAACTTATATGAGTGCCAAAGACTAGAAGCAACACTAACCTCAGATGTTTATAAGTAAATAGCAGGTTCACAGCTGATGGAATGTGGAAGGCTGCCTTATCTTATGCTATAGTACATAAGAATGTAAGAAAAGCTCTGCTGGATGGGACCAAAAGCCAATCTAGTTCACAATTACCAACCAGATGCCTTTGGGAAGCCTGCAAGTAGGACTTGAGTACACAGCAGCCTCCCTACTTGTGACTGCCAGCAACAGGCATACAGGGGCATGCTCTCTGCAACTGGTAGGATCCCAATATGTCTGCAGCTGAGCAGCCAACTCTTACTAAACTACCTTTCCCCAGGAGATTAGTCAGGGAATTAACATTTAGAACTCTGCTACAGAAGCAGAATATCTAATCATCCATGATTGAAGCATTAGTAACCTGGCCAGCAAGGTCTCTCATCTCTCATGACTAGCATCTGACCAACTAGGATACACCAATAGGTGCAACTCACGGATGGCTGACTCCAGAATGCCTCCTGTTTTGCTCTCTCTGCTGCCACAGCACTGATGGTGGTGGTGGCTGGCAGGGGGCTTCCAAGGGTAGACTTTTCTCTCTACCCATAGAGAAGAGTTGTGAAATCCTATGGTCCTTGGAACACCTTCCCAGGAACAATCAGATCATGTCCTAAGCAAATTTTCCAGGAACATTTGGCAGAAGTACTGGGAGTGGTACTAAAGCAGTCTAGACCTTTCAGCATGGATAGCTCCTTATTAGGAATAGAAATCTAATAGGAATCTAATCTTAATTTAATCTTTTTATTTAATAGACTCTTAATCCTCAAAAAATTCTAAGTGGTTTACATAAAATATAAATATACATTAAAATTACTGATAAAATCAGATATTCAAAACATTAAGCTAATATTTTCCAAAATATAAATAAAAGCAGCAACACACACACATACACACACTATTGCACATTTTTCTCAGTGCACATGTTTTTCTTAAGCTACATTTTATAAATGAGCACCGCAAACTGCATTAAACATCACCTACATATACAATGGCTTAATATGAGATGATGTTTTCTAAATATATTCTCACATTCCTTCTTTTCTAGGTGTAATAACATTCTAATAATCCGATATTTTAATCAGTTACTGGTGCAAAGCTAGCTTAAAGCAAAAAGGAGTCAACACCCCAAACAGCACTGTAAAATGCATTTTATATTATAGTAAAGCATGCTTATCAAATGGAGGAATGCTACTAGTTTCATTCTGTAAAACTGACCTCCACCCCCCCCCATATCATTTTGAGGTGCCATTTTCATCTTCCTTATTTTTGTGTTTTCTTTGTTACTCTCTTGATATGTGTGCAATTCCAACCATGTCTACTCAGAAGTCAGTTCCATTGCAATCAGTGAAGCTTACTCCCAAGTATGTGAAGAATTGCAGCCACGCTAGCTAACTAAAAAGCATGCACAAGCAATGAATGAGCTCATCTTCAATCTCCCTATCCAACTCTAGCTCCATATACTAGGCAAAATACTTTTATTATAAAGAATAAGTGACTTCACTTCCTAACCAGTGCAACAGTCTCTCATGTCATGTAAGCGGAAGATCAGGGAAAAAATAAACTATTTTGCAATACAGTGGTACCTCGGGTTAAGAACTTAATTCATTCTGGAGGTCCGTTCTTAACCTGAAACTGTTCTTAACCTGAGGTACCACTTTAGCTAATGGGGCCTCCCGCTGCTGCCACCCCACTGCTGCGCAATTTCTGTTCTCATCCTGAAGCAAAGTTCTTAACCCGAGGTACTATTTCTGGGTTAGCGGAGTCTGTAACCTGAAGCATCTGTAACCTGAAGCATCTGTAACCCAAGGTACCACTGTAATAAATCATCGTTGGGTGTGTGTGTGTGGGTGGGTGGGTGGGTGTTAAAAAAACCCTCTTTGCCTAATACAATCTGAATCAGGGTTAAGAATCTACATGAAAAAATTCTGTACAGTGGTACTTTGGGTTACAGACACTTCAGGATGAATTAAGTTCTTAACCCGAGTTACCATTGTATTGGATCTTTCTGTTTCTCAGACTCTAGTGGAAAAAACGTTAATGCGTCATTTGTTTTTGCTCTCCCAATTGGCATTCCATTTGTTTTACAAAAAATCACTAGGAAACAAATATTTGTGGTTATATATTTATTGAATTATGCTACATAAAATGTAGAATTATGATTACCATTATTGTTTGGTTTTGAATGTGGAATGTGGATTGAACCCTGCCATACACCACTCATTTGTTTTTTATTGGTGCAGCCACCAATGCTTTCAGTTTGGGGTTTCCCACACCTTTATTGACTGATTGCGGAGCTGATATTCTCCTCACACAAAAATACGCTAGTTTTTACAAATAGTCATCCAATGCAATTAATGAATTATATACCGTAATCTCATTATTATTATTTTACAAACACTATTTATTAAAAATATTTTTATACTATACACTCATCTAAAATAAAGAGGGTGGACAACAATATATAGAAATACAGTAAAACACACAAAAATAAGAATAAAATAAATAATAAGAATGACTGGATTATTTAAACAAGGTCATGATTTTCAATAAAGCGTGTTCTCATAAAAGAGAGAGCACGTGTTGCGGATGGGGCCAGACAAAACCCCCAGTTAGTAGCCAGGCCATTGATGGCAATGGGCTGGAGCAGATTGGATGATTGTGTTACTGGGGTAAATTTGATGTTGCCAATTTAGGGGTGGGATTAATGGCTTTATATAAGCAGGGTCCACAGCTTTCTCTTTCTCTTTCGCTGTGGACATCGGATCTATCTGCACCGAGTGACTTCAGCGAGAGTCTGGTCGTATATTTTGTGGATTTTTCCCTTCCCTCTTTGCTTTCTTTGCTTTCTCATCCTTTTAGTATCGTTCTTCCTTGGTTTACCCCCCCCCACCTTTTTGTCTTTTGTTTTGGTCCCTTTCATAACCCCCCCTTTTTTTTTTCGGCATAGGGTGAGCTCCCAGCTTATTACCCTCAGGAGGGGGGGGGGCGAGGCTTCTGGCCCCAGGTGGCTGACGGCCCGGTTCTCGGCCGAGCCACAGGACCCAGGGCCGGGTGGGATAGCCTTCCTTCCTCCCCCCGCCTCCCTGCAGTAGGGCCTCCGATTTTGCCCTGCTTCGGCCTTGCAGGCCGCTGCTGAGGGCCGCGGCTCCGCCGAGGCCTAGTTGGCCCGGCCGGGGCCTGTTCTTTTCCGCTCCCCCCCTCCCAGCGTCCATCGGGCCTTTGGGGGCCCGGGGGAGGCCTGATCTCCGGCCGCGGAGGTTTGTGCCGCGCCGGGCGGCGCCTGCCCGTCGCGTGTGGGCCTGCGGGCGCGGCGGTGCCGCCGCGGCCTGGTCGGCCCGGGTGGGGCCTGTTCTCCTTCGCCCGCTGCCCCCCCCACGGGTTCTATCGGGCCTTGGAGGCCCTCGCGTGGGCCCAGACTCCGGCGCGGCGCGTGGTCGCCGCGTCGGGCGGGCCGCGCTGCGCTGGGCGCCGCGGCAGGTTGGGCGTGGGCCTCTCCGCCCGCCTGCCCCCCCGTCCTTTTGGGCCTTCCCGGCCCCTGGCGAGGCCCTGATCCGCGGGCGCGAGGCGCGGACGGGCCTCCGTGACCGTTGGGCCGTCCCCGCGCCGGGGATCGCTGGCCTGGTGCGTGGGCCGGCGGCCCGCGACTGCTGCGGCCTAGTAGGCCCGGCCGGGGGGCCGTTTCCTTCCTCCCCCGTTTTCTGGGCCTCTGGGTGCGCCGGGAGAGGCGGTCAGGGCTTTGGGGGTGACTCACCTAGCCCAGGGTGGGCTCCCCTGGCTGCCTGCTTCATCCCCAAGCAATTTTGGCGGGAGCGCCATTTTGCCTTCCCCTCCAATTGAGTCAAAGAATTGTGTGGCGGCCTCTGGTGGCCGCAGGGTGCATTGCAAGGCAATTTTCATTGCCAGGTGGCGGCCTCTTGTGGATGTTGGTGTATTGCGTAGGCCGCATTTGCTTCTGACTCCTGGTGCCTTTGGATATTGGCCTGGCTGTCTTAAGTGCTGCCACACCACTGTGAATTGCTGCCGGCTGGGTCCTTCGTTGCTGCTGGGTACTTATTTATTTCTTTAACTGTGCTTTATCGTTAATTCAATAATCTTATTACTTTCATTTTAATTTGCTGAATTTTATTTTATTTTATTTTAATTTAAATCTAATTTTCTTTCACACCAGTAGTAGGGATGGCCCCAAAGAAGGCAACAAGGAAGTCTGGTCCGGCCTGCTCTGCAAAGCGGCCTATAAAAGGCCCGTCTCAGGCCTTACGTTCTCCCGAACCTGGCCAGTCGGTGAAACGCCTTCAATCTATGGTATCTAGTTTGGCTGGTGACCCGGTGGCTCTGGCAAGGATGGAGGCGGAGCTGGACGGTCTGATGCATCGCCTCTCAACCCCGTCGACTTCTTCTGCGACGCCGGCTCCCCCTGTGGACGCTTCGTTTCCACCGTCATCATCCAGTGAAGAGGAGAGAGAGCCATTGCCAGCCAGTGGCTACTTACCTGACGCGCAACAGGCTTGGTCCCCGGTCCTGCCGGTGTCACAGGTTGCCGCGCCACGGGGTCGGGCTTCTTCCAGGGTCGGGGCCAGAAAAAGGGCACCTGCCCGGGGTCTAGTTGTGCGGGGTTCACCTGCGCAGCCCCCAGTTGTGGGGAGTCCGATCCCTGGTCATTCACAGGTTGTGTCTTTCCAGTCACTGCCAGCCACTACGCAGCAGGGTGAGGCATCAGACTCATCGGTTGAGGACAGCCTCCCTCTTCCTCCGAAGGCCTCTTCAGGTGGGCGCCGCCGCCGCAAGAAAAGCTCCAGGAGGCGTGGCAAGAGGAGACGTAGAGACACCTCGTCTTCTTCATCAGGTACGTCTTCCCAGAGCTCCAGTAGTGATGAGGAAGCGCCCCTTAAGTTATATTGGGGTTTCGGAGAAGCCTCGGGGCTCCCAAAATGGGTTTGGGAGCGGAGGGCGAATTCCCATAGGGCCAGGTATGGGGCGGTACAAGACTGCCTTGAAGGGGTCCTGGTGCCAGACGTAAAGGTCTCCACCAATTCGGCCAGGGATATTATTCCGGGGGCTCACCTGTCTGCTAAATTGCGGTCCAGAATTTTGGATGGCCGTTATGTGGATATATTCAGCCTGGCTCCTCCGCTCGAAGGCCAGGAGCCCCTGGATAGGGGCCTGCCTGTACAGAAGAAGCGGACGGTCATAGCTAAGGCGGATAGGACTTTTGAGCGATGGTTAGATAGTTTCCAGGTTTTCGCTGGAGTAGTGGCTGCAGCTTATCCCAGGAGATCCTTGCATCTCTGGGTGTATCTCTCCATAGTCCGTTCGGCCTTCACAATGGCCGGTGAAACTGCTGCGCTAGCTTACGACCAGAATTTTAGGCGTAGGGCTGCCAAGATCCCCACGGCCCGCTGGGATCGGAAGGACTTGGATGTCTGGACCACTTATGTGGCCCCCCGCATTGATAAGAAGGTCCCTGATACGCAGAAATTCAAGGTTGCCCCGACAAGGTTAGGCCGTAAGCCGTTATGCTGGGATTTTAATAAGGGTGCTTGTCCACGGCAATCTTGTAAATACGCACACGTGTGCGAGAAGTGTTCAGGGAACCATTCGGCGTCCGCGTGTTTGGGGGGACGTCGTCCCTTTCGGAAAGGGGGGGGCTCTCAACAGCCCCCAAAAGCTGCTTCCCAGGTCCCTGCCGCGGGAGCTGGGAAGTAGCATACTTTCCTCCTTAGCTTACACCCCGGTAAGGCTGCAACCGCTACTATCGTTGTTGGAATTATACCCGGATGCCAAATCGGCGTCCTACTTGCGTGACGGTTTTTCTTTAGGTTTTAGAATCCCGGTGATCTCTACCCCAGTTGCTAGGAACCCAGCGAACCAGAAATCGATTAGGGATATGCCAGAGGTGGCGCGTAGGAAAATCGGTAAAGAACTAGCTTTACGTCGCATGGCCGGTCCCTTTGCTGCCCCCCCTTTTCCCAATTTGCACATTTCACCTTTGGGTATAGTTCCCAAAAAAGCCCCGGGGGAATTCCGCCTAATCCATAATCTCTCACATCCTAGAGGCACGTCAGTAAACGATGTGATTCCCCCGGAGCTTTGTTCAGTGAAATACGCTTCTCTTGATCACGCGATCAAGATGATTCGGAAATTCGGGCCGGGCGCCTTACTGGCAAAATGCGACATTGAATCAGCATTTCGGCTGCTTCCAATTCATCCCGACGATTTTTGGTTGCTGGGATTTCAGTTCGAAGGAGGATTCTATTTCGATAAGGCTATGCCCATGGGCTGCTCAGTGGCCTGTGCGGCTTTTGAGTGTTTCAGTTCATTTTTAGAGTGGGCCTTGCGTGAAAAGACCGGTCTGGGCGGTGTCACGCATTATCTCGATGATTTTTTGGTCGCCTCGGCAGGCAATACAGGGGACTGCGTGGCGTTATTGCAGGCCTTTGCTTCCTTAACGGAAGATCTGGGTGTCCCTTTAGCAGCTGGAAAGACCGAGGGTCCTGCTACACAGCTGACTTATCTGGGTATCTTGTTAGATACCGTGGCTCAAACCTCCAGCTTGCCGCCTGATAAAATAATCAATTTGAGAAAGGTTATTGGGGATATGATTCCCTTAAAGAAGGTTTCCTTGCGGCAGCTTCAGTCGTTGCTGGGCCACTTGAATTTCGCTTGCAGGGTGGTCTCCCCGGGGCGACCATTCTGCTCCCGCTTGGCCAGACTTACCTCGGGCTTACAGGCCCCGCATCACAGGGTGCGCCTTCCTGCTCAGGTAAGGGCTGACCTTGCTGTTTGGTTGGAATTCTTGGAGGAATTCAATGGGGTGTCATTGTGGCAGGACACTTTGAACCTCCACAACGACTTCCAGGTGCATTCGGATGCTGCTGGGTCCTTGGGGTTTGGCCTTTACTGGGAAGGCAGGTGGTGTGCTGAGCGCTGGCCTCCTGCCTGGCGGGGGCAGGCTATAACTCGGGACCTAACCTTTCTTGAGTTTTTTCCCATTGTAGTGGCAGTGCACTTGTGGGTCGAGCATTTCAGGGATCATCGAGTTTGTTTCTGGACCGATAACCAGGCGGTGGTGAATGTACTGGCTAAGCAGTCTTCACGATCCCCTAGGGTATCCGCCCTTCTTCGGGCTTTCGTTCTGCATTGCTTGCGTTTTAATATTGTGTTTTCTGCTCGTTTTGTTCCGGGAATTTCTAATGAGATTGCTGATGCTCTGTCCCGTTTTCAGATGGAGCGATTCAGGTCCCTGGTGCCAGTGGCTCGAGACCGTCCGGAAATTTTCCCGGATCATCTCTGGAACCTTGGCAGAACTTAGTTTTACAGGGAGTAGCTGCATCCGTTGCACCCTCTACCTTGAGGTCCTATGAAAAGGCCTGGGCGGATTTTTTATCATTTATTGGGCAGTCAGTAGGGGAAGTTACCACCTCCCATTCCACCTCTCAGGTGCTCCGGTATCTGGCACATCTATTCCAGATGCGTCGGGCGGCTAGGACTCTACGTCTGCACTCCGCAGCAATTTCCTTTTTTAATAAGGCATATTTTAACAAAGATCCGTGTGGGAAGTTTGTGGTGCGTAGGGCCCTGGAGGGATGGGGGCGACTCATTCCTTCCAGGCCCATTTCCAGACGGCCTATTACATTTGAATTGCTGGCCCAGATGCGGTCTAAGCTGCAGAGCGTCTGTTGGTCAAAATTTGAGGCTCGGCTATTTTCAGCAGCCTTTTCGTTGGCCTTCTTTGGGGCCCTGAGAGTCGGAGAGGTGGTCCTTGAGCCCAAACGGGACGGAGGTTCAAGGGGTTTGCTGATGCAGGACGTTAGTGTGTCTTCAATGGACCTGCAGGTTAACGTCAGGAATTCGAAGACGGACCAACTAGGCAGGGGCGCAGTTCTTACGCTCCCTGCGACTGGTGAAAGTGGCCCTTGCCCGGTAAAAGACCTTACGAAGTATTTAGCCTTGCGTCCTGGCGGTGAAGGGCCCCTGTTCATTCACGAAAATGGCCGCCCGCTGGTGAGACGCCAGTTTACTGGTGTCTTGCGTAAAGCCGTGGCGGCTTGCGGCCTCCCGGCTTCTGAGTTTGCCCCTCACTCATTTAGGATCGGAGCTGCTACAACTGCTGCCCACTGGGGTTTATCAGTAAAGAGGATAAAGGACCTAGGACGGTGGAGATCGGATGCATTCAAAGTCTATGTGCGTAAATAATGTGTTGTTGGACTTACATGTGTGTGTTTTAACCCTAGGTCGGGCTGCTATCCGTATCTGGATAGTAGGGCACAGTATTGTGCACTGGGCTGCGGACAGAGCTCGTCAGTCTGGACTGGGTGATGGCCTGGGATTCCCGCAGCACGTACAGGTGTCCTGGATCTCCAGAAGGGGGATGCTGTGGAGGGAATTTTTACCCCTCATGCGAAGGCGTGTCCTCCAGTGTGGCCCTCCTTCAGCGATCGTGGTGCAGCTCGGGGAGAACGATATGGTTTCCTCTTCCTGCTACGGGCTGCGTGCTGCCATTTTACAGGACCTTGGGGAGCTGGCGGCATTGGTGCCGACAGCTAAGTTAATTTGGTCACAGCTGCTTCAACGCCGCATTTGGCGGGGGAGTCCTTGCCCAGCTGCCACCGAACGTGTAAGGAAGCGGATTAATTCCGCGGCAAGCAAGCTGGTGGTGAATTTGGGCGGGGGTGTGATCCCTCACCCTCTTATTTCATTCAAGGCGGTTGAATATTACAGGGATGACGGGGTTCATCTCTCGCCAGTTGGGAATGATGTGTGGTTGGATGCTATGGTGTCCAGGTTGAGGGTGTGGCTTGATTTGTGAGTGGTTGGCGGCGAGCGTAAGGGCTCGAATGGCGGTTAGGCATTGGTTAAAATTGGTTGGTGGAGGGGTATGGATTGGCTGTGCCTGCCCCTCCAATGCTGCTGCTGACGGGTATTCCGTTAAAGGAATTCTGAAGCTTACCATCCCCTTCGTCCAAACCCTGACGGCAGGGTGCAGGCCGCGTAAGCTTCAAGGAGCATGCGCGGAGTAGCTGAGGGCCTGTGTCGCAGCTCCAGCTGACTCTGACCTTGTTCCTCCGGGACTGACTAGGGAGTCAGTGCTGTCCCCCAAGGCGGGAGAGGGACAGCTAGTCATAACCAATGCCTAAGCAACCACTCTCAATTTGTATGAAAATAAAGTTGTGGCCAAAATTATGCCAAAAACCTTAAACAAAAATTATGTGTGATGTCTGAGTTATTGGGGTAGGGGTTTTGGGGGACCTCAGCACGCAAAGCGTGTTCTCATAAAAGAGAGAGCACGTGTTGCGGATGGGGCCAGACAAAACCCCCAGTTAGTAGCCAGGCCATTGATGGCAATGGGCTGGAGCAGATTGGATGATTGTGTTACTGGGGTAAATTTGATGTTGCCAATTTAGGGGTGGGATTAATGGCTTTATATAAGCAGGGTCCACAGCTTTCTCTTTCTCTTTCGCTGTGGACATCGGATCTCCCGCCCGCCCTCCCTTGTTTGGGCTTGCGCTTTGACCTTGCTCTGCCTGTCATGGGGTCGTTCGCATTGGTGCGGGGGCCCAGTAGGAATTTTTCCAATTGGCTGATTAGTGCGTGCCTTTTGGGTTTTGCCTACTGCTTAGCAAATCGTCACAACTTGTAAGGTTGGCGGTTAGGCATTGGTTAAAATTGGTTGGTGGAGGGGTATGGATTGGCTGTGCCTGCCCCTCCAATGCTGCTGCTGACGGGTATTCCGTTAAAGGAATTCTGAAGCTTACCATCCCCTTCGTCCAAACCCTGACGGCAGGGTGCGGGCCGCGTAAGCTTCAAGGAGCATGCGCGGAGTAGCTGAGGGCCTGTGTCGCAGCTCCAGCTGACTCTGACCTTGTTCCTCCGGGACTGACTAGGGAGTCAGTGCTGTCCCCCAAGGCGGGAGAGGGACAGCTAGTCATAACCAATGCCTAAGCAACCACTCTCAATTTGTATGAAAATAAAGTTGTGGCCAAAATTATGCCAAAAACCTTAAACAAAAATTATGTGTGATGTCTGAGTTATTGGGGTAGGGGTTTTGGGGGACCTCAGCACGCAAAATGTATTATTAATCCTGGAAATGGATGGATTGATGCATCCTTTCAGAGACTGAACTGTATAACACCCCCCTCCAAAAGAGAGAGAGAGAAATGCCACAGAAAATGCTCAGGTTGCTTCTATTACATATTAAGTTGCTTCACCTCACAAGTTTCCTAATATTATTCCTCAGTGAATTTTTTACCTCCTTGTTCCTTAGGCTGTATATAAATGGGTTGGCCAGAGGCGACAGAGCTGTGTACAAGAGAGAAGAAATCTTTTGCATCTCTCTGTTCTCTGTTGACTTTGGTATCATATACTCAATCATGAGTGTGCCATAAAAAATTGAAACCACAATCAAGTGAGAGGAGCAGGTGGAAAAGGCCTTTTGCCTCCCAGTGGCAGAGGGGATCCTTAAAATGGCAGCAATAATGTATACATAGGAAGTTATAGTTAGAACAAATGGAGGGACAGTAAATATGACAGCCACAATGTAACTTGCAATTTCCAACACACTGGTGTCGCTGCAAGAGAGTCTGAGAAGAGGGAAGTATTCACAGAAGTAATGATCCATTTCACTAGGGCCACAAAACATTAACTGTAATATCAAAATGAGTAATATCAAGCAAGCTATAAATCCACTGAACCAAGATGCAGCTGCTAAATGGATAGAAGTCTGGGTTTTCATAGTTGTTGCATAGTGCAATGGTTTACAGATTGCTAGGTACCTGTCATAAGACATCACACAGAGTAAAAAGCATTCTGTAGCTTCCAAGGAACCAAAGAGATATCACTGTGTTAAGCAGCTGTTGTAGGAAATCCTTCTGTCTCCAGTAACGAGAGCCAAAAGCATCCGTGGGAATATATTGGAGCTACAGCAGGCCTCCAGGAAGGAGAGATTCCCCAGGAAAAAGTACATGGGGGTATGAAGGTGCTGATCAAAGACAATAAGGGCAAACGTAAGAATATTTCCAGTTATGGTCACAACATAAATTACCAGAAATGTCAGGAAAAGAAGTGTCTGCAATTCGTAGAATTCCCGAAATCCCAGGAGAATAAATTCTGGCATCTTTGTCTGGTTTCCCAACATTGAGACAAATGAAATCTTTGTGAAAAGAACAATGCAGAGAGAGGAGTCATATGATATACCACTTCATATTTCAGCAGAATTCTTCAAATTGTTTACAGGATTGAGCATGATTAAGAGTGTGAATGATGGTTCATTAATAAAAAGGAAAATCACAGATTTTTTGTATAAGATTTTATCAAAGATCACGAATACAGTTCAAAGATCCTCACGAAGGTTTTTATTTTCCTTTCAATGTAAAACTAATTTCAAATGTTGTTTTTTTTGGGGGGGGGGGATCTGTTGAAGGCAACTCTAGTCCTTGACAGCTGCTGCCATAATGAATTAATCAGCCATCAACAGGTTGCAAAAAAGAGAAGAAAAAATGTAATTCTTTTCCTGCAACAGATTATCATGGTCATAGCTTTGGAAGAATAGTTTGTGGGACATGTTTATCTTATAACTTAGGGACTTAACTGAATTTATATTACTTTGTTATACCTTTTACCTTTACCTTTTATATGACTGTCTATAGTAAAAGTTCCCTGGGCAAGTCTAAAAAAACAAAAAAAATATGTCACATACAAATTTAATAATAAGAGGAAAGTTAAAATATAATGGAAACAAGTAGAAACCTCAATTTAAACACATGCTAAAAGTAAGCACCAGACTATGAGACATAAGTTAAAGATCTGGGTAAATATATTCACCTGGCACTGAACAGATCACAAAAATAGTGTTGGAGAAACCTCCCTCAGCCATTTCTGAAAAGACCATACTTCCTGATAGTTACCCACCTCTCTTCATTTATGATTTGTCTATAGCTCTACTTCTATTGCTGTTATTCAGCGCAGAGAAATTTTATGATAACAAGTGGATCAGTTCCTAGGTCCTTTTCTTTCCCTCATCTCATTCAGAGTCCTTGTGTCTTTCAGTGCTACGAACTAAACACCATACCACCAATACAACCAGTGATAATGTGTCCTCTGGGGTTTTTTAACGCAACGAACGGAACCTACCATTCAACCATTAGGGACATAATATATTGCTAAAACCATGAACGGGGAGTGAGGGAATTCATTACAGCAAATCAAATGTCATAACATTCTGCAACACTCTGAACCCACAGAGCATATGACACCCCTCCAATATTTCCATAGCCCTTATCAATTTTCTTCCCCGGAAAACTTAATTAGATGTCATCTTTATTACTGGACCTGACAGTGGAGTTTAGAGAAATAGGTTTGGTTTTGTTGAATATCCCTTAGTGGATTGGAAGGGACTGGACATGACCTGTGGAGTTGTCATGAAGGAGATGGCTTGGTGCTTAGGAAGAATGGAATGAGTTCAGATAGTTGGAGATAGATGACCCGAGAGCAGGGCCGGATTTAGATGAAGAGAGGCCCTAGGCTACTACACCGCCCCTCACAACTAGAAGAAAATAGCCGCCCCTCACAACTAGAAGAAAATGGAAGAGTTTTCCTACTTTGTCATTCCTTTGAATTATTCCTTTCTCCACATTAACAGCAACACCTGGAGCTGCAACCCACCTTCATCCTCCTTGCCCTACTTATGTGTGCCTGTGAGTTTCATAGAATCAGAATTCTAGAGCACTCTCTCCTTGCTACCTTGATGTTCAAGATGGCATGATGATCCTTTATGGTAACTGAGATATTTCCATAGTCATCCCTTTTCTCCACTGAGCCTTCCCTCTCTACTTGCAGGTTAATTCATAGGAGGGGATGGAAAGCTTTATAATGCTTCCCCTTCTGGAGTTTGGGGTCATTTCACCCCACAAGCTTCCCACCTGCCAATCCATGGGTTAGTGTATTCACTGAGCTATTTGGGTTGCTGATTGACAGGGCCAGAAAGTATCCCCCCCCCCCAATCTGATTTAAACTTGGTTGGATTCCCCACCACCACCTTTCTTTCAACTCTGGTTTTGAAGCGGACAATTTTGCACAGTCGTTAGAAGATTGTTGTTGCACCTTTTTAAATATCTACATTTTCTCCCCAGACATACCACCATATATCATACCAGAAAGGTAAAATTACAACACACAGAAAATACCTTTGCCTGTATTTGCACGCTGCTCTTTCTCCTTTGCCACCATCACTTTTAATGATTTGGATTAAACTAAATATTTTAAAGGCAACTCAATGCACTTTATGCTTGAGGGGGAAATTGTATAGTTTGCATAGGTTTACTTCACAATACATTGATGATTTGGGAGGGGGGTAAAATTGGGCTGGCCAAACTATGTATGCTGCTCTTACTTTAGGGCTCGTGGATAAGGTCAGCAAAAAGTTACCTGCTGTTTACAGATCCATTATCGTCAGAAAAACTGGTGAGGTCCTTGGGAACATTATTGCATCATGCACTTTTCTAATGTTAATTTGTACAAGGTTTTTTCAACCTGCTCTAAAGGCCTTAATCTTCCTGGAGGATCTAACCAGTTTCATTATGACTTCTGCTATTTCCTTCAAAAGCTCTCTGATGTTTTGTCCAAGGATAAACCTCCAAATTGCATTCCAAATTTTACCATAGATGAAATTCTGTGGCCACATTAATCCTTTCCATTCTTCTTCTAGTGCATCTTTAAAAGACATGATTATGTTACACCAAGGATCACCCCACCCCATACGGGCACACTTGATGCCTTAGAACAGGGTCAGATTTGGTCTATTAAATTTCATCAGCATCTTGTGTGAGGCCCAAATTTGATGCCCCCGCCTTCCATTCTGCATGTGCACTATGTCATAGTCATGGCATCCTGCGGTACCCCCTTGGCTTGGTGCCCTAAATTCAACTCTGATTAGAAATTTGGAACTGGCACTTTTACAAGTGCCACATAATGCTCATTCCACACTTACAATAAATCAATCATTTCATGTAGCAGGACATACATTTTGGAACTTCCTGCTTTTGATATTAGACAGGAGCCTTCATGGTATTGTTTCCAGTGCTTGCTAAGCCATTTTGTTCTAGAATGCCTTCCCAGGCATGTAATGTGCTTTTGGCATGTATTTTTAGTAAGTGTTTTAAATTTCTGTTTAATATGTGTTTTCATTTGTATTTTTAAAGACTGATTTAGATTCTGTTGTAAGGCACATAGAAGTATTTTGTCCTAGCAAGTGGTATATAAATGCTGTTAAACAAATAAATAATGTGCTACCACCCAGTTTTCCTACTTCTGTTTCCATAAGCAACAATATATGGTGTTCTGTTCTGTTTGTTTTAACAGGGGGCTGCTTCTGTATCAGAAATGTCCAATCAGACTTCCGTGGGTGAATTCTTGCTTCTGGAATTTTCAAACACACGGGAGCTGCAGCCCCTACATTTTGCCACATTTCTTCTTATATACTTGACAACTCTGGTAGGAAACCTTCTGATCATTACAACTGTAGGCCTTGATCACAACCTCCACTCCCCTGTGTACTTCTTCCTTGCAAACCTTTCCTTTCTTGACATCTCCTACATCTCCGTCACCATCCCCAAATCCATGGTGAACTCTTTGATCAACTCCAGACAGATTTCCTACTCAGGGTGTGTTGCTCAGGTCTACCTGGTCATCACTTTTGCAGATGCAGAATTGTTCTTACAGCAATGGCTTATGATCGCTATGCTGCAATCTGTCACCCCTTGTATTACAGGGTGCTCATGAGCTGGTGTGTGTGTGTAGAAATGGCAGCTGGTTGCTGTATTGGTAGCATGCTTTATTCTGTTGTGCATACAGCTAATACCTTCAGGTTATCCTTCTGCAAATCTAACACCATTGGAGAGTTTTTTTGTGATCAAAATGCCTGGAAAAGATCAACATAATCACAGATGACCTATATTCTATGTACTTAAATATATACAGTGGAACCTCTACTTACCACCATAATCCGTTCTGGTGACCCGTCCTTTAGGCATAATGGGTCGCTGGTAGAAGCGGCGTTGTGTGCAGGCGCATTCAGCGGCAGCACACTTCTGCGCATGTGTAGACTGCGGCAGCTGCTTCTGTATGTGCGCAAACGGCAGAAGCCGCTTCTGCGCGTGCATGAATCACGGCAAACCTGGTATTTACTTCCGGGTTTCTTGTGGTCGCAACTTGGATCGGGCCCAAGTAGAGGCGGCCGTAGGTAGAGGTTCGACTGTATACTAAATAAAAAAGATATATAATAATATGTTCTGTGTGTTTTATTCCTGTATTTGTATGTGTGTATCTGGAGAAGGTATCTATAGATTATATTTATTTAAGTCAGATTGATTTCCTTTGACAACCATGTCCATCTACCATATTTTTCCGTGTATAACACGCCCCTGTGTATAAAACAACCTCTATTTTTTGGACAAATGGGGGAAGATTGCCCAGACTCGTTGAGCTTTTTTGGGGGAGGGGGGAGTGCCAACAATCATTCACCTGCCTGACTTGATTGCCGCAGCAGCCAATCACCAGCAGACCTTGCCACAGCCACCATTCAACCCCTCCCTCCCCAAATGCCGCTGACAATCTCCTCCTTGCAGCAGTCACAAATCACCCGTCCCATCTCAGCACTATCCATGTATAAGATGACCCCAAATTTGTAGCATTTTTTAAAAATGAAAAACCTCGTCTTATACACGGAAAAATACAGTATTTTCTTAAAGGTCTCTGCCCCCAAAGTGGAGAACAGTGTAATTTCTTAAAGATGGATAGGATGCTGTTTCAGGAAATGCACCTTCTCTACCACAAAGGGGATCATTATGCACTGTCTGAAATAAAAGCTGGCTAAAAAAAAAATCAACAAATCCCATTTCTGTGTATTTTTCATTCCTTACAACCAAACCCATAGTGCTCAACATTAACCAAAGAGAAGGAACCAAAAATCACGAACTATTATAACTACTGTTAGAGTTAAAAATAACATTTAAGTATGATGATGCTTAACTATTAAAAGTATTTAGGGTGCCACAAGATTCTTCAATGCAAGAATCTAGCATGGCTGCTCTGTGTTACGTGACCTGTGTTGGGAAAGCCTGAACACATGTAGGTGTCCCTAAACAGGGTTGAACTGATGGGATCTGAATTAATGCAGCATGTACATGGGATCTGTTATGCAGCTAATCTGCATAACAGGCACAAGAGGGCGGTAGAAGACAACAGATAGCAACATTGAGTGTGGCACAGACAGGTGGACTACATTTTTAGTTGGTACTCATAATGAACACCAGGGTGCAGAAAGTCATATACTGATGCGACTGTATGTTCTCCACTTCATGTAACAGATCAGTTAGGTGTTAATGAAATATGCCTAAACTGTACAGTGAAATGTGGGGGTTTCTTTTCATGCATAATAATCTAAGAATGTAAAGGAAAGCCAAAAGGATTTTAACAAAGGCTAGCAATTTTTTGTGGGGAGGCAAGGAAGTTCAATACAACCCAAAACATATATCCAAACGGGGTGAATGGGCATTATCATGTCAATTTTTTTTTAGTTTAAGCAAGTGTACATTGGGGCCAAATACAGATAGGTAGCCGTGTTGGTCTGCCATAGTCAAAATAAAAAAAATCCTTCCAGTAGTACCTTTAAGACCAACTAAGTTAGTTCTTGGTATGAGCTTTCGTGTGCACCCTAAAGAAGTGTGCTTGCACACGAAAGCTCATACCAAGAACTAACTTAGTTGGTCTTAAAGGTGCTACTGGAAGGATTTTTTTTATTTTGATTGGGGCCAAAGAAATGCTAACTTCATACAATGGTCATTTGTTGGTGACTTACCTGGAAAGAGATTTTGGGATCATGGTGGACAGCTACATTAAAATGCTGACTCAATGTGAAAGTTGTGAAAAAGGTGAATTCTGTGTTAGGGAACATTGGGAAAAGGGATCAAAAATAAAACTGCCAACATCATAATCTCATTATATATGTCTGTGATGAAAGTGCAATTGGAATTTCAACCTCCAACAGAAAACAGACTCCTCTTTTATCTGACTTGTTGCTAAACTCCTAATGCAGCCCAGCCAGGCAGCTAGTGCACAGCAGGGGCAGAGCTATGACAAGATCCGCAAGGATGAGCAGTTTAAGATGCAGTGGATCTCTGCTTCAGCCAGCTGATTCCGAGTTCAGTCAGGCTCAGCCGATGTTATGTCCCCAACCCAGCTCAGCCAAAGATATGCTGAAGTAATTTGCTCAGCCATTTGATCGGAAAATGGCTAAAATGAGAGCGGTGTAATTGCGCGTCGAGGTCCCCAAGACACCCCAAATAAAATACAATGACACTTGACTTTTGTTTAAGGTTTTTGGCATAATTTTGGCCACAACTTTTTTATTAAAATTACAGCAATGTGAGTGGTTGCTTAGGCATTGGTTGTGACTATCTGACCCCGTTCAGGGACAGTCTGACATTCACACCCCCCGCGAAGTCAGAAAGGGTAAGTCACCGGGGGAGAGAGACAGGACTGGGAACCATGCCTCACCTCTCCCCAAATGCTCCCAGGGGCTCTTGCG
The DNA here is from genome assembly GCF_964106645.2 of Podarcis pityusensis. Lineage (NCBI taxonomy): Eukaryota > Metazoa > Chordata > Lepidosauria > Squamata > Lacertidae > Podarcis > Podarcis pityusensis. The sequence continues at coordinate 29,161,124 of NC_138038.1, forward strand.
TGGCCCTAGCCCCTTGCCAGGGGTTCGGACAAAAGCATGGTGAGCCCCTGGATTCCTTTAACAGAAAACCCTTGAAGCAGCAGCAGCAGCAGCAGCAACAGCCAAATCCATGCCCCTCCACCAACCAATTCCCAAACCAATGCCTAACCGCAATCTTACAAGTTGTGACAATTTGCTACGCAGTAGGCAAAAACCAAATGGCACCAGCCAATCAACCAAACGGACAAAATTCCTACCAGGCCCCTGCCCCAAAGCAGACAACCCCATGACAGGCATAGAAAGGTCAAGCGAACAGCCTAACAATAGAGAGGGAGGGCGGGTGATCCGATGCATGCAGCGAAAAGAGGGAGCTCGATGCTGCGTGTAGAGTATTTAACAACTAGGGCTGTCAATCAAGAAATGGCAACATAAAAAACTCCCCAGTAACAGCCAGCCCCTGTTTAAAGATGGCCAAACTCTTTTCCGCCCAGCAACAGTGGGGTGTCTTACCAGCCCCCACCGCAACACAAGCTCTCCATGAGGGACAACACGCTTTCCCCCTAAAGGGACAAGACCAAGCGGGTGGGGTGGGAGGGACTCAGGCTGGATTCTAGGCCCCTTCAGCTGAGTCACCTGACCTGGCAACCCAGTGCAAAATACTATTCTGCCAGACTTAATTTAGGCAGCTCGCAGCTGGGGGGGTTTTAATCCCCACCATTTTTAATGTTTGTTTTGTAATCTTTGCTCTTGATTTCTGACAACCAGCAATACAAATATAAAGAAAATAAATATATCAGGCACATTAATGCCTCTCAGGCCTTTAAACAAATAAATAATCAAATCATTGATCTCAACAGGAATGGAGTTCCACAGAACTGAACACAACTCCTGATGTCTATGATCTATCTGTCTGAACCATGGGGGACTACAGACAGTGAATGAAGACCACTAAACACTTCAGTGAGTGGGCAGGGATATAAGGCATCTATTGCTCCTTAAGGTACCCTGGACTCAAGTTTTTAAGGACCTTCTAATCAACATAAAAACCTGGAACCTGGCCTGGTAGCAGATGGACAAGCTTTAAATTACTGGAGTTACACACCTACCAATAGTCCTGATTTCTCTGGGACATCACAAATTGACAAAAGCCACCCTGACTCCTTATATCAATCTGTGATGCCCCAGTTTATCTGCTACTGACAGAGGCCTCCAATTAGTTCCAGATATCAACCATGGCCACTGATGTGCTGAAAGGAAGCAGACTGCACTTCTGGAAGTGCACTTCTGGTGCAGTGCCAACTTCTGGAAGTATGTCAGTAGCCACGGTGGAGGTTGGTGGCGGCAGTGAACTTCATCAGGCCTCAAGGCAGTGGCTCAGTTTGCTGGGCCTCACAGCAGTGGCGGGCCTCATAGGGCTTCACAGTGGCAGCAGCAGACCTCGATGAACTTCATGGCAGTGGACAGTGGTAGCGGGCCTCATCAGCTCTCACAGTGGCAAGGCAGTGGCAGACCTTGCCGTGATAGTGGTTTTGTTGCAGCGGCAGCGGAAGTAATGAGGAAGGCCAGACAACAAAGATAAGCAGTGGAGCGTAGCGCCAGTGATGGTGGGACAAAACTGGATGGGGGAATAAGTGGTGAAATCATGTGGGGGGCCTGAACACATGCGGGTGGCAGCATGTGGGGGGGGGGAGATGCCCTGGCTTTTGGCTCAAAGAAGTTGGAGGGTATGGAGCTATGAGCTGGCAGTAGTCTGACCCCATCAACAGTTTGGCTATAGCCTTTTGCAGCAGCTTGAGCTTCCTCAACTGTAAGATAGCCCCAAATAGAGCACGTTCATTACACATTGATGAATTAGAACATCTGTGTAGCTCTGTTCAGGTATTATTATATATAATGTTCGTAAATCTTGGACACTGTAGATTTGTCCTGGTCAGGTGCATTTAATGTATTTTGTTTCGTAGCTGTGTGTTTTGTGCTCGTACTGTATTGTGCTGGCCATTGACTATAAACAATAAAACCGATTGTCTTATTGATGTGAACAACACCATTAGACCTCAGGCCTTTGTTTTGTGCTGTTAAAAAATCATTTGTCTCTCCTCACTCTGTCTCTCTTCCACCTGTCTGTCACACAACCAAAGCTGTACCTTGGAGACTCCAAATCCAGCTCCAAACTTTGCTGCCAGAAGGCTTTGTTCCCTCCCTCATCAACAAAGCCTCAAGAGTTTTGCCAAGTTATAATTAGGGCTTTTGTGTTTGCTCAAAGCCCTCAGAGAAACTGACAGAACTCTCACTCCCAGAGGGAGAAGGCTGAGAGACATTTACTCCTATAATTACTTTGGATAAAACTTTTTAATGACCTGGGTTGCTGCTAACTACTAAATACGAAGCACCTTGTTAACCAGGCTGCACATTAATGACATAAGGTTGTCAAGGGGAACAAGAGTAATTTTTAAAAAAATCATTTCTCATCAGCAGATGCCTGTGTCATGGTCTGCTTTACGAAAGGGCCTAGGAATTATGTTCGGGATGTGATCTAAAGATAGATTTACACTTCAACACTATTAATTTCAGTGCAGCCATTCCAATTTAGCACCAAGATGTGTAGGAAGACAGCCCTACCAAATTCATTTGGCTTAAGCTTAAATTGCCTTATATGCTGCCTTCCTAATAGGCAGGCACCGTGCATATATTACGTTTCCTCCAACCTGCTTCTCCCAGCTCTGCTTTCCCACCATTATACACACACATTTTGGAGAAATATTGGGGATACCTTTGCAAAATTATATTGTGAACACTTACTGTCCTTCCAATTTCAATACCCTACTCTTTACCTCCAGACATAAAATATATTGAGTAGTTGGTAGGATGCATCTTTTATACAGAACAGTGAGAAATTAAAACACCTTCAACTGCAACCTTTCCTATCCAGTTTCTGTGGAGGGGATGGATGGAAGGAAGTGCTTAGGAATGTATGTCCATTTGCAACCACACAGGAAATAAGGAGGCAAAACACAATCTTGGGTGACTATTAATTTCAACACAATAGATTAACAGTAGGGGACAATGGTGCAGGATTGAAGGCTGCAGGAGACGCAAGGTTGCCTCATGTCAGCCATTCCCTCCAACCAGAGGTGGAGCAAGGTGGGTGCGTTCCGCCCCGGGTGTCACCGACACCCGGGGCGGAACCGACACATCTATCTCCACCTTTGCCCGCCCCATAGGCGTTCGCCCCACCCCTGGGCGCACCACCCCAGGTGCCCAACAGCCTTCCTCCGCCACTGCCTCCAACATTGGCATAGCATACCCTCTAACACACTGTAGAGGGAAACTGGGACATATGTCTTTCAGGGCCAGGCTCCCACACAAGCTTTGAGAGCACGGCCTCTCAAAACGTGTCTTTGGGGGCTGTGCTTTTGCAGGAGACAGGTGATTTGCTTGAGAGCACCGCCCCCACAAAATGGGTGTCTCTGGGGGCTGCACTCTATCGGGAGCCAAAACAGGGTATCCCAGGACCCAATCAGAAGCCAGGGCGGCTTCTGAAATTCTGGGATATACTGCTCAAAGCAGGGCAGTTGATGGGTATGGCACAGTGTGTGGATGTATGCTGACACCAACACCAGGTCACCCATTCTCTAAGTGGCTGCAATGGCTACGCATTTCCACAGCGACACCATACATTTAAAACAATCTCATACCACCTTAAGAGGCATAGTTTTCATTGAGAAAGGAACACGACAAGGTTGCCCAATCTCTCCATTGCTTTTTATATCGGTCTTGGAGGTTTTGTTAAATATGATTAGAAGGGACCAATTGGTAAAAGGTATACAAGTGGGAGCGAAACAGTACAAATTGAAGGCATTTGCTGATGATTTAGTATTGACTTTACAGGAGCCAGAATCTAGTACTAAAAGAGTATTAGAATTAATCCAAGAATTTGGTCAGGTGGCAGGTTTTAAGCTGAATAAGATGAAAACTAAGGTATTAGAAAAGAACTTAACAGAGATTGAGAGAGAGAAGTTTCAGAAGGAGACAGGATTGACACTGGTTAAGAAAGTGAAATACTTAGGGGTTAATATGACTGCTAAGAATGTGAATTTATTTAAGGATAATTATGAAAAATGTTGGACTGAAGTGAAAAAAGATTTAGAAATATGGTCAAATTTGAAGCTATCGTTGTTAGGCCGAATTGCTGTGATAAAAATGAATGTATTGCCAAGAATGCTGTTTTTGTTTCAAACACTGCAAATTTTGGACAAATGGACTGTTTCAAGAAGTGGCAGAGAGATATCTCCAGATTTGTCTGGCAGGGCAAGAAGCCTCGTATAAAATTTAAGATATTAACTGATGCTAAAGAAAGAGGTGGATTTGCCCTGCCAGACTTAAAACTTTATTATGAATCAGCCGCTTTTTGCTGGCTGAGAGAATGGATGCTTCTTGAAAACACAGATGTTTTGGATTTGGAAGGTTTCAATAATGTATTTGGTTGGCATGCATATTTGTGGTATGATAAGGTTAAAGCACACAAAGCGTTTAAAAACCATATAGTAAGAAAAGCACTGTTTAATGTCTGGATAAGATATAAGGATTTGTTAGAAAATAAAACCCCAAGATGGTTGTCACCAATGGAAGCAAAGGCTCAGAAAAAACTCAATATGGAGGCCAAATGGCCGAAGTATTGGGAAATTTTGGAACAAGAGGGTGACAGATTAAAACTGCAGAGTTTTGAAAAATTAAAAAACAGAGTATGAGATTGGCTCCATTATTATCAAATAATGGAGGTGTATAATTTGGATTAAAAAATTGGCTTCCAGATGGAAAAATCAAAGTTGGAAACATTGTTAGACCCTAAAGCTAAGAATTTGTCAAGAATGTATAACTTGCTGTTGAAATGGAATACTCAAGATGAAATGGTGAAATCTGCTATGATTAAATGGGCACAAGATGTTGGACATAATATTATGATGGCTGACTGGGAACAGTTATGGACCACTGGCATGAAGTTTACGGCATGCAATGCCTTAAAAGAGAATTTAATGAAAATGATCTATAGGTGGTACATAACACCAGTCAAGCTTGCAAAAATCTATCATTTGCCTGATAATAAATGTTGGAAATGTAATGAAACTGAAGGTATATTTTTTCACCTTTGGTGGACATGCCCAAAGATTAAGGCATTCTGGGAGATGATCTATAACGAAATGAAAAAGGTATATAAATATACCTTTCTGAAGAAACCAGAGGCCTTTCTCCTGGGCATGGTCGGCCAATTGGTGCTAAAGAAAGATAGAACTTTCTTTATGTACGCTACAACAGCAGCAAGAATACTTATTGCAAAGTATTGGAAGACACAAGATCTACCCACCAGGGAAGAATGGCAGATGAAGCTGATGGACTACATGGAACTGGCGGAAATGATTGGCAGAATTCGAGACCAGGGAGAAGAGTCGGTGGAAGAAGATTGGAAAAAAATTAAAGTATATTTACAGAAATATTGCAAAATTAATGAATGTTAGAAGGATGCTGGAATGAAGTTATATGGTTTTAGCAGAAATGTTATAAAGAATTAAGTAAAAATAGATCGTTAATGGACCGAAGTGGAAAATTTAAGGTTAGAGTGTCTTAAGTTAAATTTTAGAACGAAAATTGAGAAAGATGGAAAGGACTTGCTGAAATAGCTAATTGAACAAATACAAAAAAGGGAGGTGTGAGGAGGTCGATGAAACAAGTATATGAAAGGTAAAGATATGGAAAGGTTGGATGTGTTTTTAAATGTTTTTGTTCTATTTTTCTTTGTTGTTTTATTGTATTGTTTTATTTTTTCTTTGAGGTATTGTAAGGTATTGTTTTGTTTTGTCTAATTCTTTATTGTTTTCTTTTCCTGTTCTCTTTTTCTGTAATTTGTAAACTCTTAATAAATATCTTTTTAAAAAAAATAAAATTAAGAGGCATAGTTTTCTCCAAAGAGTCCTGGGAACTATAGCTTAATAAAGGTATCTGGAATCGTTTGGGGACCCATAGCAAAGTTCTGTTACCCAAATTCTTTGGAGGAAACCATGACTCCTAAAATGTGCTTTAAATGCATGGTGTGGATGTGACCTACATGTGTACTCTTGCATATGTAAAGGGATCTCCCATTTCCTTTGTGTCAGGAGTGAACCTGCCACAGTAATGACCGGAGGCGCCATCTTGGGCCCCAGAGCATGGGTGCCCAGTGGCGTGTGTGCACAACATGATGTCATGATGTCACCCTAACATCATGGTGTGTGCACACCACTCTTCAGGGCCATGGTGACAACTGCACAGGGGCCTCTGCCTCTGCCATGGGGCCTCTGATGGAACCCGTGGTGGCTGTGGCTGTGCTTCCACAGCAGCGGTGGGGTGGAGCATGGGTGCCCATGGCAGCACCAGTGGTGGAAAGAGGCCAGGCATTCACAGTGATAATTTTGTGTGTGCCCAGGCCCCCAAGACTCCCTGGAAATGATGCCAGGTGTAATAACAGTCCCCTCCTCAACACACACATGGAAATCTCTTACATCCAGAGCCCTAACATACATCAGAAAGTCCCTGACAAGGTGATGCCCCCTGCCATACAAGAGTTTCTGGCCTGTGATGAAATTGGTTTCTGTCCCTCAACGCAAGCTATAATTTGACTTAATTATATGTTCTATTCCCATTTATTGCCGCCTATCTGGTATTGGTTTTCAAAGGACATGACCACTTCCTCCCAAGGCTCCCTGTATTTTCACGGCATTGATCAGTTTGTTCCTGTTGGTGAGGACCAAGTTCAAGAGAGATGACACCCTTGTTGCTTCTGCCGCCTTCTGGGAGATGAAATTGACATAGAGGAATTTGTTGGACCTTACATTCTTGGCAGATTTTGAGTTCCAGCAGATGTCAGAGTTGTTTAAGTCTCCCATGAATATTGCATCTCTCCTTTTTGAATGTTTGGTAAGCTGCTTTAGGAAGGCATCATCCATGTCCTTGTGTATTTTTTTTTAACCCACCTCTTTCTTATTTAAGAATCTATAATCTATACATTCATAAAATATAGCAAGTTGAAATGCAACATATAAAGGTAAAGTTAACAAAAGATCCATAAAAAATAATTAGAACCATCAACAAATACTGGCTGGTTAACTGAGAGAAAAGTCAGGTCGCAAAGTCCCATCTAAACAACAGCAGCAAAAGTTTGCAAATGACATCCCAAGGAAGGGAAAGATCAATGGTTCTTGCCAAATCCCTGCTGGTAGGAAATTCCACAGGGTGAGGCCTACACCCTCAATCCCTAGTGAATGCCAGTTGAACCTTGAGGCCATGGGGATCCATCAGAATTGCCCCATCACAGGATTTGAGCAATCAAGTTGAACCATAAGGAATTAGGTGGTCCCTTAGGCAATTGGGCTGAAGATGAACCTGGCTTGGTAGTAAATTGGTAAAAAGTTCAGCTCTCTCAGAAGTAACCAGTTGCTATTAATCTGCTCCCATTAATCTAGCTGCTGCATTCTGAAAAAGTTGAAACATCTGGGCTAGATACAAGGGAAGTTCTAAATAAAATGTGTTAAGTAATCAAACCTTGAGGTTACCGGTGCTTGAACCACTGTTGTCAGGTTGTCATGGTCCAGGAACGGTCATAGCTTCATACCAACCAGAGCTGGTAAAAAGCACTCCTGGCCACTGAGGTAATTTTGGCCTTGGTGACAGTGACAGAGCAAGGAATACACACACACACACACACACACACACATTTTCCTTCAGAGGGAGTGCCACCCTTTCAGAACAGGCAGCTGACCTATCTCTGAGACATAGGAACCACCCACCCAAAAGGCTTCCATCTTTCCATATTCAAGTTTGGTTTATTGACCCTCATTTATTTCACCACTGCATTCATGCACCAGCCCTGGGTTTGCACACACTTGACTGATTCAGATATAATGGAGAAATAGCCTTGGGTATCGTCAACTTATTGATGATACCTTGCTTCAAAACACTTAATAGCCACTTCCACAGCTTCATTGGGAAAATAATTGGAACAAAATAGTGCTTGTGGCACACCATGATGATGGGAAGTTCTGCTTCTGCACATGAGTTTGGCAAACCGCTCTGAGCTGAAGCATTCCTTCCTCATCCACCCTAGAATGTTCAGTTCACATTGAGTTCATGAAACATCGTACCTTGACCTGTTCTTAATGCATGGTTGACCACATCTACGGAATGTGATTGTTATGCTCTTTTAAGTTTTGCAATATCAATCATTAGTAATAGTTTAATAAGGAGGTTTTCATACCTGTCTAACCATGTGTTCCCTTTCCCAACCTTTAATCTATTGATGATTAATGCCTATATGACCCTTGCATTGTATTTGTGTTAACCAATCAGCAACAAGCACATATGTGGCAATGCTGTAATATTCAATAAAAGGGACTCTCCGAGACATGCTTGGAAGATGCCTCCCATATGACACTTGTCATTTGTCTGTCGTTTATTTCAACCCAACACCATGTTATAGACACCAGAGAGCCAAAGAACACTCTCTCACTGTTACTGTCTGGACATGACCCTGCATATAGGAATAGAGACAGTGCATCACAAAACCATCAGTACCTATCCCACAGATTTAGTCAAGGAGAATACCATAGTTAATGGAGTTGATATCCACTGTGAGATTGAGCAGAAGTAGCAGGGTTTCATTGCCCCTCTCCCTCTCTATATAAAGCTCATCTATCAGGGGCCCCAAGGCTGATTCAGTTGCATTCAGTTGCAAACCCAGGCCCAGACTACCATGGATCCAGATAATCAGTTTCATCTAGGAATGCCACAACCAGCTCAACCACCTTCTCCAGAAAGGAAATATTTGCAACCAGGTGATAGATGTTAAAATAAATTGGGTCCAGAGATGGGATTTTAGTAGTAGTTGCACCAATACTTCCTTTAAGGTGGCAGTTACCTGCACCTACCTATTAAACACCCTCCCCAACTCAATTTCATCAGCCATGATGAGCAGGAATTAAGAAGGCATATAGTTGAACGCATCTCTTTGCAAGCACCCTGCCACATAATCAGGCCTCATAAACGGAAATTGATCCTATGAAGTTGGAGAAGACGTAGCAGTGAACACTTTATCTGGGACTGAACCAAAATGGTTGCATCTAAATCACTGTGGAGGTGAAATACTTTATCTTCACAGCAGGCCTCTGTTGCTTCCAGAGTCCTATTCACACCACACCAGGTAAGACCAGATTCTGGATGAGCCAGAAGAGCTCTGTGGGACAATCACAGGCATACCTCCGATATATTGCAGGTTCAGTTCCAGGTCACCGCAATAAAGTGAATATTGCAATAAAGAAAGTTATACACCCCCCACCCCCCCCCAAATATATGTTACCTTTACAGTGGTACCTCGGGTTAAGTACTTAATTCGTTCTGGAGGTCTGTTCTTAACCTGAAACTGTTCTTAACCTGGAGCACCACTTTAGCTAATGGGGCCTTCTGCTTCTGCCATGCCGCCAGAGCACAATTTCTGTTCTCATCCTGAAGCAAAGTTCTTAACCCGAGGTACTATTTCTGGGTTAGCGGAGTCTGTAACCTGAAACGTATGTAACCTGAAGCGTATGTAACCCAGGGTACCACTGTACACTATATTGCAGACTATTAAGTGTGAAATAGAATTTTGTTTTTGTTTTTTTAAAAAATGTACATACTTTAATTTAAAATAAAAATAATACTTGATTGCTAAAAAATACTAACCACCACCTGAGCCTTTCAGTGAGTCATAATTTTTTTGCTGATGGAGGGTCTTGCCTCAATGCTGATGGCTGCTGAATGATCAGAGTTGTGGTTGCTGAAGGCTGGCTTGGCTGTGGCAATTTCTTAAAATAAAACAGCAATGAGGTTTGCTGCATTGATTGACTGTCTGCAGCTACACCTGCATCCTTGTAAGGAGCAGCAGGAGTCACTGTGCTGCAAGACAGGCACCAGCAGCTTAGTCTCCAACTCAGTAGCTGCAGCAACCCTTCAAAACCAGATTGTCTCTGAAGCTCAGTAAATCAAAACACAATGAAATGAGATATGCCTGTACTTGAGGAGGCAGTAGAGACTATGAAGTAAGATTTATTCACTGCTCTTATTGCCACATTGTTGATGCGATTGTGTGCTGTAACCCATGCTCAGTTGGCCTCGAGCAAGATCTAAACAGCCAGTGCTCTAGTTGACATCCATATCTTATCACATGCAATGATAGAGTACCAGGGGGCATTATGGGCACTTGGGAGTGATGATGTTAGTAGCCTTCTACATCTCACCATTCCACAGTGAGATGGGTGCCTCAACAGGATCGCCTGCTCTATCCACTGGAAAGTCCCCCAGAGCATTCAGGGATACATTAGGATCCATAAATCTTGAAGGGCAGACCATCTTCATCAGTCCCCCACTCTTGTCATGGCGGATAACTGTCATGAGTCCAAACTTCACCAGGAAGTAATCTATCTAAAATATTAGATAGTCCGTGTTACAATGATACATATAGATGTACACTTAATATATTTTAATAGTCAGTGAAAAAGCAAAGCAGTTCTACCTGTGTTTGAGCAACAGATTGTTCAGACAATCCATTAGCAGCCATTCTAGGTCGAATTCAATTGCTCCTTTCGTCACCTGACATCTTCTGAATTGGTAGCTGTAATACCACCTTCTGGACATCTGCAGTGCAAAAGGGTGGCACTAAAAAGTACCACGAACAATTGTTCAACTGAGTGAGGAATCTCACGGTGACTGTTAGATATGTGTATGTGTGATGTTATGTAGATGTCCCAACAGCATGAAGAGGCCAGTCTCAGCACAACTCATGTTACTGTTACCATTTTTAAGGATGATTCATGGAAGTTGTTTGATATCATAGCACTAAAAAAGGATCAGAGTATAATCCAGGCAACTGACACCAAAGGATAAATGGATAACATTTACATTAAATGGAGATTCATTAAAAGATCATGATCTGCATCCATTTATTTTTTTAATTCCCACAGTATACAGTATGTCCATGGGGGGGGGGGAGAGCTTATTTATCAAATTTAGGGTCCAGATGTTTTAATGTTTCAAGTGGTATAGGTATGTGTGTTGGGGAACTAGCTGGCTTTTAGGACAACTCTGTGGTGTGCTGGACTTTTTCCTTTTTCAAACAGGTTTCTAAGTACAGTGTAGTGGTTCTCACTACCTTCAAGAGGAAACAGGAAATATAGCTTCCTGTGTAGTACAGATTAGACCCCAATTGTGAAAATGATCAATATCTATCATTTCTAACAACAAAAGGTGTATTCGTTTCTTCTCCCAAATTATGATTCAGCTTGTAACTTCCATGATGTTGCCTATACACCTTTCGTATTCCTTTCCTTCATAGCATTCTTACGCAAACATTCCTGTGATTATTCTCTAGCTTGTGCTTCCATCTAGTGGTTATTTTAAAGAAAGCATTAATGGGGATGCTATCACAGAATCTCAACTAGGCACTCTGATATTATATGTAGTATTCATCACAGATCTCTTATTTTTCACGGTCTTATAAAATAAAATAGTAAGTTCAATTTAGAACTGGCACCACTGAGTCCCGCTTAAGGCGGAAAGTTTATGGTCAGAGGCCGCAGAGGAGAATGGCTGTTGGGCAGGTAGAGATCTCTCTTCAGACATTTTGTTGGGCTCCTGTGGCAATTGAAGGAATGGCACTTTTCATATGCAAATTATAACCTGAAGATAAACTGGAAATTAAAATAAGGCTTTACTCCTAATCCTGTTTACTCAAAAGTAAACTTCATAAAAGTTAAAAATAACAAAGATCTCTTTGGAGGAAAAAGTGGTATATAAATGCAATAAACGCATGTCAGTACCAGGGGTTTCTGGAGAAAACAAATTACAGTGGTACCTTGGGTCACAAACACCTCGGGTTACAAACACTTCGGGTTACAGACTCCGCTAACCCAGAAGTAGTAGCTCGGGTTAAGAACTTTACCTCAGGATGAGAACAGAAATCGTGCAGCGGCAGCGGGAAGCCGCATTAGCTAAAGTGGTACCTCAGGTTAAGAACGGTTTCAGATTAAGAACGGACCTCCAGAACGAATTAAGTTCATAACCAGAGGTACCACTGTATCTAGATCCATTTCAATCTGGTTTCAGGTCTGGTTATGGGACAGATGGCTTTGGTCACTATGATTGATGACTTACACCAGGAATTAGATGCAGAGAGTATGTTCCTGCTAGTTCTGTTGGACCTCTCAGTGGTTTTCAGTACCGTCAGCCATGGTACCCTTCTGGGCCACTTTCCTGAAATGGGATTTGGAGGCACTGTTTGGGGACAAAACTCTGTGTTTTTGTTGCTCTGTAAAAATATGACACTACATCATACCATAGTGTTGTTCTTATGGGGCATTCAGTTCCATATTTTGAGGGAAGAACCCTGGGCTGTTGAGGGCAGCCTAGCTGACAGTTAATCATTATTTGAGTGTTCAGACCCAGAAACCTCCCCTCTAAATAAATTCACGCTTGACTCAAATTTTGGTTTTTGGCAGAATTTAGGCCACAACTTTATTGATTACAGAAAGTGACTGGTTGCATAGGCTCTGGTTCGACTAGCTCCCTGCCATGCAGGTAGAGCTGACCCAGGGATCCAGCATAGGTCAGCTAAGGGTGAACACCTGGATAAGCGGAAAGCCTATCTCCGCCACAGGCTATCTCTGCCACACAAATGTCCCCCTGGACTCAGGCACGGGCACAACCCCCTCTCAGGGGTTGACCAAACCATCAAGTCCCTGGAATCATTTAACGGAATACCCTTCACATAGGGATGGCCAGAGCGTTCTCCCATCCCTATCACCTGAACCAGAGCCTATCCACCACACGAGCATCTGTGCTCACTGCCAACCAATCACACCTGTAACCTGTTGGGTTGAAATAAGCGACAGACGAATGGCAAGGTGTCATACGGGAGGCATCTCTCGAGCAAGTCTCGGAGAGTCCCTTTTATTGAATATTACAGCATTACAGCATATGTGCTTGTTGATAATTGGTTAACATGAATACAATGCAAAGGTTGAATATAGATATTAAACATCGATAGATTAAAGGTTGGGAAAGGGAACACAGAATTGGACAGGCGTGAAACCTCCTTATTAAACATATTAACTAGTGATTGAGTATCAAGACTTAAACTATTACTAATGATTGATATAGCATGACATGAAAGAACATAACAATCGCGTTCCATAGATGTGGTCAACAATGCATTAAGAACAGGTCAGGGTACTGAACTCAATGTGAACTGATCAGAACATTCCCAGACCCATGCGTAGAGGCAAAAACATCCCAGCATCCATCCCTTAACTCCGCTGACACAGCAGTCAGCCATAAATCATTCTCAATCACAGAGAGATGAACCCCATCAAGCCTGTAAAGGGATGCATCTTGGAAGGTAATGCCCAGGTGACGGATCACTATCCCACTCAGGGCCAGAACCTCCTTGGCCACTGTGCTCTGGACGCACCTTCTGGCCCTCTCGTTGGCAGCTGGGCATCACCTTCCTTGCCACGTACGTTGCTGTAACAGCTGCAACCAAAAAAATCTTGAGTCCAGGAAGAGCTGCCTTCAACTCTTCCAAGTCCTCCTGCATGCGGGTCCACAGGCTCAAGCAGGGAGCTTCCGGCAAATCATTCTCGCCCTGCTGCACCACCATCACCGCAGGCATGCCTTCCTCAGACACTTTCGCCTGCACCATTGGGAGAAGCTCCTCCCAACACATTCCTCATCTGGATATCCAGGATACACACACATGGTCGGGGAGCCTGAGCCTGCATCCAAATCCAGACTCCGCCGCCCTCCTGCTGGCCCAGTGGACAATGCTGTGCCTGACTATCCAGACGTGCAGGGTACAAAGCCACAAATACAGAATCAGAATCCATGGCAAAAAAAGGGAGCGCTCAGGGGAAACCCCCAAGGACAAACACCCTATAAATTAAATTAAAAGAACGAAAAGCTCTAAAACGGAGCACTAAGGGGCCACAAGCCCGATGGGGCAAAAGCCCCTCTTAGTAATGGAACGGCAAGGATGGGGATTAAATCAAAATTAAAATGAGGGAAAAGGAAGAGGGTGAAAGGAATTAAAAGAAAGGGATAATGGGATATCACCAGGCTGATCCGTTGAGGGTAAATTGCTCTCTCTTGGCTCGCAGAGGACATGCTGTTGGTGTTTCAAATGCACGTGCCGAAAGAGGAAGCTCTGGGTCACAGGCATTGGTATAAATAGGTCCCTCGAACCATTTGGACTGTGTCCCATTGGCCAGATTGCACCCAGCAATGGGACCTACCAATCGGGTGTTGTGGCTGACCAATTGTACCCACCCACAACACAGGGTGTCGGTTTCCAGGTCTTACCACAATATGTGCCCTATTTAAGGGAGGACCCAATTTATCATAATATTAGCAAATTACCTGTTCATATAAAATATGTTAAAGTGGTATACAGCAATGTATACAAAATCAGTGGAGTATAAAATACCATAAAAACATAGGCTCATCTATAAATAAATAAATAAATAAATAAATAAATAAATAAATAAATGACTGAATAGGCCTCTCAGCATAAAAAGGAATTGAGCAGTAAGGATCATTGTTGGAAAAACCATTTCATAGCATTGCACCCGTGACAATAAATGACCAACTTCTATCTGAAGCAAGTCAGCCTTCAGAAACATAACAGGCAGAGGCAAAGATCCACACCTGACCTGAAAGTTTGGTGATTCCCATCCATTGAAAAGTAATACAATATTTTGAGGGCATTTTTACCTCTTCCCACAAAATCCAATGAAGACTTCTGTAAAGACCCCCAACTGGAAAAAAAGCAAAAACAAAACATAACCCTCCCTCAACTTTATCACCAGCTAATGGGGCTATACAACCAAAGGGGGATTTTTCAAATTATTAATCAAATTTTAAAACAATTGAATCGTTTTCTTATTCACAATTTTTTTTACTGAGCATAATTTGATAGCAAATGAAAACATCCCTATATAATGCACAAGGGAAGGGTAAGGGAGAATCTTATCTGTGTTTTGCTCCTGAGAATTGCTCACATTTTTAAAGAAAATTGCAGGAGGGAAGTAATACATAGTAACAGTGCACATTTGCAGTGACGTCTTTAGGTAAAGCATACAGAATATATGGTGCTCACTGTAGAACCCTAGGGATTGCTACCCCTGTGTCCTATAATTAGGTTATGAAGCTAATCCTATAGGACCACAGCTAAGCTTAAGGAAACAAAAAACCTGAAGAAAGCTTCTTCAGAAGAAACCTTCTTCAAAGAAAGCACAGGGAAGCCAATTCTTCATCTCTAACTGTAATGATGTCAAGATGGTTGTAAGAAAAAGCAGAAATAATAAAGCTTTATCTAGTGGTATGTATCTGAATTAATATCTAGTTACATCAGGGGTTGTCAAGCTGGTCCCAACCACCCACTAGTGGGCATTTCAGGATTCTAGGTGGGGGGTAGGGGGTTCTACGGCACAAGCTGAATCCTCCTTCCATAGAGCACTGGTGGGCAGTAAGGAAATTTTACGATCAAGAAAGATGCATTAGTAGGTATTAAAAGGTTGACTACCCCTGGGTTACATAGTGTGATAGACTGATAGGTTTAGTGGTTGTATGAATCAAGAATATTGTTGAAGTCTACGTGGGATAGAGGGAGCTCTTAATGTGAAATTAGAATACTGTGCACAGTTCTGGTTGCCATATTTCATCAGAGAGCTGGAAAATGTATTTAAGAAAAGGGCATACAAAATAAACTTAAGGACACAAATTCCATAGAAACACTTTCATGTGTCTTGAGTCTGCTAGCAATCAATTCCAAGAGAATGGAAGATCAAAGAGAATGAGAAAATTTACCTCTATCTACTTTCTGCACACCATTGCTAATTATAACAGCCTCCAACAAGTGCCCCAAGTCATATTTTGCTAACTAAAAACAAGGAAGCAAACTCAAATGCTTCATGGAGTTTCAGTTGCCTGCTTATTTTTGTTGCCCTTTTCTGCACATTTTTCAATTGTGCGGAATCTGAAGGACCTCCTCCTATTGCTTTAACCTGCCTGAACCCTTTATTCCTCATCAGCATTATTCTCCATCAGATCCCCTCCAAACACACCCGTGTGTGCATATTATCTCAATTGGCCAGGTTTCTGTTGGACCATGAAATCCACATGTGGAAAGCTCTCCTCGGAAAAGTTTGCTTGGTTCCAAGCCTGTTTTTTTCCTTAGGGTCTGGCAAACATTTAAAAAAATTGCAAAGGCATTCTAGTTTGCTTCACAGATGGATTTAATTGTATCTTTATGACTTTTCCTGAGCTTTATCTGCTGCAAGTGCTCCCACCCCAGAACCTGTACAAACCATAGGTTACTATTATATGCAACAATGTGTGAGAATTACCCTTAAGAGTACACTAATAATAATAATAATAATAATAATAATAATAATAATAATTTATTTATATCCCATCCTCCCTAGCCAAAGCCGGGCCCAGAGCGGATAACAACAGTAAAATGATACAACATTCTAAAATCAGTTCATTATAAAATCAGTTCAAATCAGATTAATGGCAGCCATTGGGCTAGAGTTCTGTGAGGATTGCCAAAGGAGGGGGTCAGGCTGTGCCCTGGCCAAAGGTCAGGTGGAACAGCTCTGTCTTGCAGGCCCTGCAGAAAGATGTCAAGTCCCGCAGGGCCCTAGTCTCTTGTGACAGAGCGTTCCACCAGATTGGAGCCACAGCCGAAAAAGCCCTGGCTCTGGCTGAGGTCAGCCCAACCTCTCTGTGGCCCGGGACCTCCCCAGATGTTTTTGTTTGAAGACCATAAGGTCCTCCGTGAGACATACCAGGAGAGGTGGTCCCGTAGGTACGAGGGTCCTAGGCCATATAGGGCTTTAAAGGTTAAAACCAGCATCTTAAACCTGATCCTGTACTCCATCGGGACCCAGTGCGGCTGGTATAGCACTGGGTGAATGTGATCCTGCAGCGAGGACCCTGTAAGGAGTCTCGCCGCAGCATTCTGCACCTGCTGGAGTTTCTGGGTCAGTCTCAAGGGCAGCCCCACATAGAGCGAGTTACAATAATCCAGTCTGGAGGTGGCCGTCGCGTGGATCACAGTGGCTAGGTCAGGGCAAGAGAGGTAAGGAGCCAACTTCTTAGCTTGGTAGAGATGAAAAAATGCCGCCTTTGTTATAGCTGCAATCTGCGCCTCCATGGAAAGGGAGGTGTCGAAGATTATACGCAAACTCTTAACGGACGGTGCTGGCACTAACTGCACCCCCGCAAGAGATGGGAGTTGCCCCCCCAATCCCATATCGTCTCGACCCAGCCAAAGGACCTCTGTCTTCGAAGGATTTAGCTTCAACCGGCTCCCATGTAACCATCCAACCACAATTCCAAACATCTGATCAGTGTGCCTGGGGCCGATTCAGGATGGCCATCCATCAACAGATAGAGTTGGGTGTCATCAGCATACTGATAGCAGCCCAACCCAAAACTCTGGACAAGCTGGGCGAGGGGGCACATAAAGATGTTGAAAAGTATCGGGGAAAGTATTGCACCCTGCGGCACTCCACACACCAAGGTGTGGCGCGACGACAGTTCCCCCCCAAGCGCCATCCTCTGTCCCCGACCAGAGAGAAATGAGCGTAGCCACTGATGGACTGTGTCCTGGATCCCCACGTCAGCGAGACAGTGGTCCAGGAGTTCGTGATCGACCATGTCGAAGGCTGCTGACAGGTCTAAAAGAATCAGCAGCCCCGACCCACCTTGATCCAGCTGCCTACGGAGATCATCTGTTAGGGCGACCAGAGTCATCTTGGTCCCATGACCAGAGCGGAAGCCGGATTGGAATGGGTCCTTTGGTGATGTTAATCAAGGAGTTTTCAAAACTGCTTTTATGGTTGCATTGTTCTTATTTATTGGTTTTATTATTCTAAATTACACATCACCTTTGGAGTCTTCCACTGTAGTTTATACATTCACAAAAAATGCCCCCCCCCCGGTGACTCACATTTCCCTCACAGCTATTGCATGCTGAATCAATGTTTTATTCAAGACATCTATCTCAGCTATGATGGTAGATTATTTCCTGGTTAGTCACTGCCAGCTTAGGCCCCATCGCTATATATTAATGTTAGGACTTTTTGCCCTGATGTGGATGTGACCCATGCATAAATTATCTATGTCTCCCAGTTGGACTGGGGGAAAGTTTCTTCAAATCTTGCAAAACACATATAAAACACTTTTTGTTTTGTTGTTTTTCTGTGCTTTCTACAGGAGGAAACACTTTGCACATATGGATAATCAAACCCACATCACTGAGTTCATCCTCTTAGGCTTCTCCAGTGATCCAAAGCTCCAGATCTTACTCTTTGCAATCTTCCTGTTGATTTATTTGATAACTCTGTCTGGCAACCTAGCCATCATTTTGGCTATAAGAATGGATGCTAATCTCCACACTCCCATGTATGTCTTCCTTTCTCATTTGGCTTCCCTTGATATTGCTTTTTCTTCTGTTACAGTTCCTAAAATGTTAGAAGACTTCCTTTCGGCCAGAAAAGCAATCACTGCGGATTGTTGTTTTACCCAGGTCTTCTTTGTCATAGCGCTTTCAGTGGGAGAGGGTCTCCTCCTCTCTGTGATGGCGTATGACCGGTACACAGCCATCTGTCACCCCTTGCATTATAACGTGATGATGAGCAAACGGGTCTGTTCGCAGCTGGTGTGCAGTGCGTTGCTCACTGGCTTTCTCTATGCTCTATTGAACACCCTTCTGCTAACAACTCTGCACTTCTGCAGGGCCAATGTAATCCATCACTTCAGCTGTGAAGCCCCACAACTGTTCAAACTTTCCTGTAGCAGCACTTTTGCAAACCAAATGGTGATTTTCACCCTTGGTTCATTTTTAGGGATGGGGGCTCTCTTCATCACACTGGCTTCCTATATTCACATCATCTCCGCTGTCTTGAGGATACGCTCCATAGAAGGGAAACGCAAGGCTTTTTCCACTTGCACATCTCACGTGACAGTTGTTGTGCTATACTATGGAACAATTTTCTTCAGGTACTTGAAGCCAACCTCAAAGAACTCTCAGGATCAGGAAATGGCTCCCTCTGTCATTTACTTTATTGTGATACCCATGTTAAACCCCATCATCTACAGCCTCTGTAACCAAGAAGTGAAGAGAGCGCTACACAATATGGCGTGCAGAAAATTTAACAAATGAAGATATTTAATTCTTTTTCAAAGTTCATGAAGTTGGTGTTTTCAAATGACAAACTGGTATTTGCTCACCAAATACATTTTGAGAAGCACCTTCTGTCTTCTACCTGTAGCACAGAGCATCTCCTTTGCATGCAGAAGGTCTCAGGTTCAATCCCTGACATCACCAGGTGAGGCTGGGAGAGCCTCCAGTCTTATATGCAAAGTATACATATAAATTGATATTAGAATGTAAACAAAAATGCATTATTGCACAGGAAAATGCTTTGCGGGGGAAGGGAGAATAAGTCTATATTTGAGAAAATCACATATAACAATTAAATGGGGAGAGATTTATGCTACCATGCTGGTGAATTTTCATGAGGCACTGTTGTTGTTTTTCCATCAAAAACTGATGTGACTATATGGAAAAGAAAATCAAAGTTTGGAGAAAATGAGAAACTGGTAGAAACTGAATTTTATGTATTCCCTCATTCCTAGCTGCTAGTCAAGGTATAAAATACTAAACTAGATTAAACTCCCCTGCACATAATCTGATTATGAATGAGAAGTGTTATCTACTCTGTCAGTGAGATCTGGGTGGGTGAGCAGGGTGGAGTTAGTCTTACTGAGCTGTGCCCCCCTGGGTACTCAGTGCAGCTTCAGGGTTGGGGAAGGGGAGTTGCTGTAATCTATAGAGGTTCCATCTCTCTCACCAGGCTCCCTGTCCAGTTTAGGAGCAGGCAGGGGGAACCTAGCATGTGTGTTCCTGATATTGGGCAATTTGGACAGATTATGGATTATGCTGGTTTACTGGCCACCTCACTGCCCAGCAGTTTCTCTGCCTGTGCTGACAGAGCTGGTGTTGAGTTCTGCTGGTTCTGGGGGACTTTAACTTCCATGACGAGGCAGCTGGCTCTGTAGTGGCTCAGGACTTAATGGCTGCTATGATGACAATGGGACTGTCCCAACATGTCACTTGCCCAACACATGTGGCAGGCCACACTCTGGACCTTTTTGGTCAACTGGGCAGCAAGAGGGAGATCTGAAAGTGGGGAACATTGACATCAGTCCCTTGCCATGGTCAGATCATTTCCTTTTGAGCCTTAGGCTTCCTGCACCCTTTCCCCTTTGCATAGGCGGAGGACCTAAATGGATGGACTGTCCTCAGAGGCTGATGAATCCAGTAGGCTTCCAGGTGACACTGGGGGATTTTCTGGCTGATATGACTGGCACTACTGTTGAAATCCTGGCCAACCTCTGGAATATCGGGCCATTGACACAATCATTCCTGAGCACCCACTCCCTGTTATACTCCAGAGCTTAGGGCAAGGAAAGAAGCTGGGAGATGGCTCTCATGCAAGTGGAGGAAAGATCTGGCTGAATGAAAGATGGTGTGAGCATATTACACTGATTCTGGCCCAACTGCACTGGCTGCTGATTAGTTTCTGGGCCGAATTCTAAGTGCTGGTTTTGACCTATAAACCTTAAATGGTTCAGGATTGCAATACCTCAAGGACCACCTCTCCCCCATGAACTGACCTGGACCCTATTATAGTCATCTGAGGCCCTTCTTCATGTGCCTTCTCCATGAGAAGTCCAGAGGGGGGCAAGCCAAGAATGGGCCTTTTCTTTGGTGGTTACCCGTTTGTGGAATTTTGCATCAGAAAAATACTATATAAGCAGATAAAACCAACACCCAACACCCACTGACAGGAACAGTGAATTCATTTCTCCTTCAGCCTATTTTTGTTCCATGCCCGTTTCAAATGTGGTCTACCATAGGTCTGTCCAGTCCTAGATTTTGTGGATGATTTTTAAGTGTTTGTATGTACACATGTGCATGCACGCATGCACACATGCACACGCGCGCACACGCGCACAGTTTGTACACACTTTCCTCTAAAGTATTTATTTTGTATACACCCTCCCACTAAAATACACATTCTTGTATGCTTTAAAAAACAAACAAACCTGAGACTAAATTTAGAGAAGTACATACCTTGCTTGATAGATGTTTACAAGTCTGGGACCAGCAAAAGCCTCTTTGTTTTAAACTGCAGATTGAACAATTCCCCCCTCCATTTCTTTTCCTACTAGATGTGTCCGTACCATGTTCAGAAATTACAGAAAGAGGCTTCTACTTAAGCCTCAGCAGGAAAAGAACACAGGGAAGAACATGCCCATAGCACAGCAATAATCTAAATAAAGGAGCTATGCTCATCCCTAACACAATAGAACTTCACCAAATATAAAATGAGTAATCACACATGAAAGTTCCTGACATGATGCAAGTGACAACAACTAATTCTAGTTAATAATAATAAGAAAAAGCAATTGTCTATGCTATTCAGTTCTGTAGATGGTGGGCAAAGGGTTACAATTTACCCTTTTCCCATCACATAAAAATGAACATGTATGTGTTCACTGTCATCAACTTTTGAATATTTATTTGCTTCTTATCAAAATAGAAATTGATTATTTAATCTTCACTAAAGGAAGGATATTTGGGCTTTCTGCCTCAGGCATCAAAATAAATTGGGAGAAAAAATGTTATCTGAGAATGCTTTTTCACACATATCATACTCTCCAATGTGACATGGCCCCACACTGGGACATCTCCTGGGTCTGCACTCCTGCTTCAGTCATGGACCTGGAAAAAGTATTATTTTCAGGCATAGCATCCCAAAATGCACATTTTGGAGCACTGTGTGAGATCATGGACCTGAAAAACACACATTTGGGGGCACTGTGTGAGACTGTGGACTAGAAAAAATGTTGTTTGGCTGGGGGAGATCTCGGCTCTAAATTGCACAAGAGTACGGCGCCCAAAATGGTCACATGCTCTTGTGGAGGAAAATGGGATGTCCCAGTTTTTCAGGGACAGTTGATGGGTACGACACTCTCTCCAACATACTTCTACCAGCAAATGAAAATTGAAAAGTTCCAAGGATATTTCTCAATGAGAAAAAAATAAATCTATCTGTGCCATTCAGCATTAGTGAGGGGTGCTGAGATTTTGGGGAGGGCACTTGTGCTACAGAAAGCTTTTCTTAAAGCTCCCTTGACCTCTTGATTTCTCAGACAGTAAATGAATGGGTTCAGCATTGGAGTGACAATGGTGTATATGACAGAAACCAATTTGTTTAGATCGAAAGGGTGGATCCTCTTTGGTCTTGCATACATGAAGAGAGTGGCTGAGAAGAAGATGGTGACCACAGTGAGGTGAGCAGCACAAGTAGAGAAGGCCTTCTTCCTGCCTTGGACAGTTGGGATACGCAAAATGGTACCAATGATACACACATAGGAAACTGTTGTAACTGAGAGTGGGACCAGCAGAATGATCAATGCCAAGACAAAGTCCACTATTTCAGCCACTGTCATATCCTCACATGCCATATTTAGCAAAGGTGAAATGTCACAGAAGAAGTGGTTGATGATGTTAGGACCACAAAAGGGTAGGCGAGATATAAATACAACCTTCAGCATTGAGGCAAAGAAGCCAGTTAGCCACGAACCCACAGCTAACTGCAAGCAAAGGCGCTGGGTCATGATGGTTGGATAGCGCAGTGGATTGCAGATGGCCACATATCTATCATATGCCATTACAGCAAGAAGGATACACTCTGTACATATAAGAGAGCTGAAAAAGTAGAGCTGTGTCATGCATCCTTCAAATGAGATGGACTTGTCTTCCACTAGGCAGTTAACCAATAGTTTTGGGACAATAACACAGATGTACCACGTCTCCAGGAAGGAGAGGTTGCTGAGGAAGAAATACATAGGTTTGTTAAGCTGAGGGTTGATTTTGATCACAACAATGATAATTGTGTTCTCCAGGAGTGTCAGGATGTAGGCCACAAGGAATATCACAAAAAGAAGCACTTGCAGTTCCATGGTGGTTGGAAATCCAAGTAGGATGAATTCCCGGACAACACTCTTATTCTTATGGTCCATGGATCTACAGCAATAGAAAAGAAAATAGGAAGGATGAGAGGGAAAACAGAAAAAAATAGGCATGATGCATCCTTTTCACTTTGACATCCACAGAGCTCAACTGCCTTGTTTCGCAATTTCTTTTACTCTGAAGCTTTGTAGCTCATTCTAGAGTCTTCCAAGATTGGTTACGTTACAAAATTATTTGGAGATTCATCAGAAGAGCACTAAATTATGCATTCTTGCATAAAGGCATTCTGGCCTTTAATTTCTTGGATAATTTTCAGAAAATATCTGTCTCACCTTGTTTAATTATTTTGGACTAAATTGGTGTTTAGGGGTTGATGCTGTTAAATAGGTTGATTTGATTAATTTTGTTTCATGGTTAAGTTGGTCACATTGTTGACAGGGAGGTGCAGGAAAGGTCAAGGTTAGATAAGGTATCAGGTGAGCACCCCTGGGCACCTTTGACCACGAAGGGCATTTGCAGAGGCCAGTTGTTGTAGGTTGTGAGGCCCTTAAGCTGGATGTGAAGCATTCTTTAAATAAATAAATAAATAGTTTTTATTTCATTTTAATACACCACATACAAAAAGAAAATATGAAGATACACAGATATCCATCACCTAAAAATTAAGAAAGAAAGAAAGATATAAAACAACAACAACACCAATACGTTGAATATTGCTAACAATACATTTAACATAAAAATGACTTTTTCCTATGTAGCTGACTTCCCACCTACTCCTTACTTCTATTTCTCATCCGTTATTCAGTACCATATTATAGCATATTTTGGCTTTAATGTTATTTATTATATTCTTCTAGGTTTTCCATCAGATTTAAAACTCCTACTGAAGTTATTCAAATGCTGCTACAAACTTCAAACTGTCATTGCTATTTTTCACATAAATTTTAAAGACTTCCCATTTTGTGGTAAATACTTCCTTTGATTTATTTTTTATTCTTTCTGATAACTGGTCGAATTCTGCATATTCGGTCATTTTTTGAATCCACTGTAATCTAGAAGGGACTTTATCACTTTTACAATTTGTCGCAATGAGTATTCTTGCTGCAACCGTGGCACAGAGAAAACGTTATTTTGCTTTTTTAGGAATATCCAAATCTGTGATTTCTAGTAGGTAAGCTTCTGGTTTTTTGCTGAAAGATATTTTTAACGTTTTTTCCAGTTCGGAATCCTCCCAGAACATCTTGATTTCTTTACATTGCCACCACATGTGATATAGATTACCTGGTTTTTCTTTACACCTCTAACAATTGCTTGGTACACTTTTATACATTTTGGAGAGCTTCCAAGGGGTTATATACCACCAATGTTGCATTTTAAGGAAGTTCTCTCTTAAAGCACAACAAGCTGTAAATTTCCAATCTGTTTTCCACAAATGTTCCCACTGTCTCATGGTTATTGTGTACCCAAAGCCTTGCACCCATTTAACCATGGCTGCAGTAACCTCCTGGATATGAAGCATTCTTGAAGCTCACCTGCCACATCTGCGCAGAGTTCTGAAGCCCAGGAATGAGGAAGGAAGATCCCCCTACTGACCAGAAGGTGTGTCCCAGTCTTTGGGGCCTAGCCTTCTTATGCCACTTAGAATTGGCAGGGTTTGTCTCACCCAATGCTGAAGTTAGAATCCTATTCTTCTCATTTGCTCTATAGATATAGTTTAAATAAAATGTGGTCCTAGTCCAACCCATCACTTATATCTCACTTCTTCATTCCTGGGTCAGGTCACAAATTATATTGTGCTTAGAGAAGGTGAAGGGATGGTGTCAAAGAAGTGATTCTGATCAATATAAAAATTCCTAAATGGATATGGGAAACATCTGAAATGCTTGTTCTGTGCTTGTACCTTCTTAATTTGAGATGGGCCATCAGCACAAATCTTACATGCCACTTTTGAAGGAACCTTATATTTTATATTATATTTTAAGCAAAGCCTAAGGTGCTTTCAGACAGCAGATTTTCAAAACCAGTGGACCTTTGAGCACATGTCAGTAGAAGAGTAACACCACTTAGTGGTGTTAGGTTCTACTTCTGTTTTCATCCCACAATATTATGTGTCATGTGGAAGGCAGAGAGCAGATTTAACTTTAAAGCTGCAATCCTATACAAGGTTGTAGTCCCATTCATTGGAAGTAAGTCCCAATGAATTCAGTGGGACTTATTTCTGAGTAGATCAACATAGGATTGCACTGTCGGTATCCTATTTGCACATTGTTTCTTGTAAATGTTTGCTGTTTCGTATTAAGTGAGTCTTAAAAGTCTCCAGTTACGGAAGCTTAAAATTAAAGTTGAATTTTACATTACAACATAAATTATGAAGCGGCTCACAAATATAATAGATAACTTAAAAATCATGGGAATGTTCTCTTGCATTTTGTGATGGCTATATCATCATCATCATTATCATCATTTTATTTCCCCCTGATGGGACTCAAGGCAGATTACATATAAAAACAACATCCACTAAAATTAGAAAAAACTCAATAGTTAAAATATCAATTAAACATTGATAGCATTAATATATATATTTATATACATATAAAAAATCTGTTTAACACATACCAGTAATTACACTAAAAAAAGCACAGCACCTTACATGCAATAACACCTATAGAAACTATTCTCCCAAACTCTGTTCATTAATTTTGATTGCATTTTATGGCTACAAGTCTTCCAAATGAGAATTTACCAAACCTTGATTATTATTATTTAATTCTATGAAAATGCATTATTTAAAAAAATTAAATCACTCAAATTTGAACATGCCATACAGTTTGTCTGAGATTTGTGATCATTAAAATATCCATCTTTGCACATTGTAAAATGTGGGACAAATAATGCATTTCCTGAAATCTAGAGGTATATTATAATTGTTGAAGAAACCATCTTTCAGATATACAAAAGCTGAAACTAAGAAATGCAATGGAATGTGAAGTTTCTTGCTTCCCACCTTGCTGCATGAGTTTTTTCTCTATTATTACTTGCAGATAAAATTTCTGCTACATTTCAGTAACATAGCTGTTTCTCCTTAGAAAAGAGATGGGAAGATTTTCAGAAGTGGAAGACAAGGGGGCTTTTATTTCTGCAGTGATATGAAAGTTATATTTCAGGATATTAATTCCAGCAGAGAGAGATACTGATTCCTTTCCAGAGTTCTGTAACTGAAAGATCAGCACACATCTCCCCCAAAAGAGTAGCACTCTTGCATCACATTTGAAAGCAGAGTTTGTACTATTTAGGAAATGTTTTCAAAAGCTTCACTGTGTATGTCAATATTCTTGTGCAGAGATTAATTACCTCACAGAATTGGGGCTAATTTATATGTGCCTTTCCCATTTTAGCATTACTTTCCTCATCAACATCATTTAATGCATATAAAGTGGTTTACAAAGTATAAAACCAATTGCACAGAAATTAAAATGTGAAATGCATCTCCCCTTAAACATACTTCCCTTTTAAAGTGCTAAAACGAATGCAGGACATTTTCTATTTTTAAAAACAAACAAACAAACAAACAAACAAGCAAACCCTGAAATAAACAAAATAAGCCAGTTGCATCATTTACCTGATCTACCTGTGAACTTCAGCGAATATTTCATCATATGCTGGATGGTATCTTTTTGGTTAAATTTTGCGCAAGTCAAATTTCTGTTTTTCTTTTAACTTAGAGCTTCTGTGAAGAGAACTTGGAACTGTGTTGGATCAAACAAAGGCTAATCCAGTTAGAAGTTATGATGAAAAATTTATGCATCCTTACCAAAATCATCAGAATTCTCAGAAGAGCAATGCTGCTTGAACTGCCTCGGTGTATAAGTTATCCTGCTAACAAGGGATATCAAGGGAGCTAAATACTCAGGAACTGGCTCATAGAATGCCTTCACAAATGCAACTGACAGGATAATAGCTCAGAGTTATACAGTACTTTATTATTTGACTTCTACACACCATGAAACGTGTAAACAAGATGTTATTGTAATTTATACTGTTCTGAAGCATGAATGTACTTTAAGAAATTCAAACCTGTGTCCATTCACATGGTCAAAACTGTGTAAATTAAGGATTCAAGATTTTTATTCTTGATCTACAGCTCTTATTTATATAAGTTCATAAGCTCAAGGTATTTTCAGCATGTAGCCTTGTTCCCTACATCCAGGGAGTGCCGGCTCCTGGGGACCAAGTGCTCCTCCCCTATATTTTTGGGGTAAGGGCCATGGGGCTGCCAGATGTCCTAAAAGCGCAGAGCCGAAGTATGGAACCGAGTGAAGCATGTCCCCAGTGGCTGGCTCCTCCTTCTCCTGCCATGGAGGGGAAGAAGAGTTGAAGCAGCCTCCTGTCAGTGCTAGTGTCAAGAAGAAGCAGAGGAGGAGCTGGCCATTGATTCACAGGACTGCCGCATTCGACTCCACCTCCCGACATCCTGAGGTCACACGCATGATGTCAGGATGTCACGTCATGTGCCTGACATTGCACCCTGATGGGAAGTTCTGCTTCTGCACATGAGTCCTCATCCACCCTAGAATGTTCAGTTCACATTGAGTTCATGAAACATCATACCCTGACCTGTTCTTAATGCATGGTTGACCACGTCTACGGAATGCGATGGTTATGTTCTTTTAAGTCATGCAATATCAATCACTAGTAATAGTTTATTAAGTCATGCAATATCAATCACTAGTAATAGTTTAATAAGGAGGTTTTCATACCTGTCTAACCATGTGTTCCTTTTCCCAACCTTTAATCTATTGATGATTAATGCCCTTGCATTGTATTTGTGTTAACCAATCAGCAACAAGCACATATGTGGCAATGCTGTAATATTTAATAAAAGGGACTCGCCGAGACATGCTCGGCAGATGCCTCCCATATGACACTTGTCACTCATCTGTCGTTTATTTCAACCCAACAGCACCCCCCCATCACCCTCATAAGCTGGTCCTCTGCCAACATCATGGCACGTTTGATTCACTGGTGGCTGGATGCTTCATGTATCAGCCACATACTTTGCATGTGATGCTCATAAAAGATGAAGAAGGAATGTAGCAAACATGAAAAAGTGCAGTACTTTTCTAATCAATCAATGTGATGTGTTATATCAGCCCAAATATATAATCTGAACTACCTCTGGCAGGGTATATGGGATGGAAATACAAATCCCCAAACAACGTGGCTGTCAAAATGCTATTCAATTATGGTCATAGATATTGACCAGAACTGTTTGGTGAGTCACCTTTGTCCAGAGAGCGAGTAGAAATGCAAGCAAACATATAGGGTGATTAGATGAAGCACAAACACAGTGGTAGCACATAAAGTTAATGGAGTCAGTACCATAATAGGCAAACTGTAGGCCAAGCTCCATTTCTCCAAAATGATGTCTACTTCTCTATCCAACAACTTGTTTATGCCCCCTGTTTTCCTGGTGTCCTAAGTTTTAAAAAAAGGTACAGAATCTATCTCTCTCACACACACAACTTTCAACAGTTATACCACCTACGATTTCTGGTTGTCCCACCAATAAGTACATTACAGGCAGTGACTTAAGACAGGGCCTTTCATGCTTTTATCCTGCATGCTGTGAACCACCCTGAGATCTTCAGATAAAGGGTGGTATATAAATTTAATATAAAAATAAATAATGATTTCTGTGGTGACACCATGGCTAAGAGACTCCCTCCTGTGAGAAGTATGACTTGAGTTTCGGACATCTCTTTTCACCAGGTTTTTTGAAGGCAGTTAATCCATGTTGCCTATTTGGAAACAGGGAGTGCCTTCTGCTATTGGTTTGGTGCAAATTTTAATTGTGGTTTTAATAAGCTATATTGTACTTAAAATTTTAATTATTCATCCTATGTCTGTCTTGTGGGTATTTATGATGATGGGCGGCGTGTACATTTTTTTGAATTAATTAATTAATTAAAGAGCTAGCCCTTGCTGGGGAAACCCTCTCTCCTATACTTGCTTTTGATCCTGTGGGGAGCAGTTGTTTACAGCCATCTATCTGGGTGTAAGTCTCATTCTGAGTCTCATGGCCACTGGACTCCATGCTTGCTCCTGCTAGGATACTTGTAATGTTACCAGAGTTTCTTTGCCACCTTGAATAGGGGAGGGGAGGAATACACACTGTGGTGGGAAGCTTTTCCTGTCCAACAAAGTACAGTAACGAACCACACTATCATACCTTGTTATAACAACCTCTCAGTCTTCTCAGTGGAGAAGTTACATTAAGTACCACACTTTTCCCTGTATAAGACGAGGTTTTTTTTTACAGTAAAATAATGTTAAAAACCGTGCCTCATCTTATACACGGATAGCAAATGGGGGGATGGGTGACTGCTTGTAGCCGCGAGCAGGAGCTTGTCAGCGGCAATTTAGTGGGCGATTGGTGGCTGCTTTGGATTGGCTGCTGCTGCGCTAATTGAGTGGGTGATTGGTTGCTTCAGCAAAGGCTGTAGTGGATTGGCTATTGCTGCGGCAGTTGTGCTGCACTTCGTTGACGCTATCAATTGGCAGTAGCCTGCGTTTAGTGATTTTCGGTATTACCCCCCCCCCCCCAAAAAAAGTTCAACAACTCCAGGCAAGCCTTCCCCCAAAAAGCTCTGGACAACTCTGAACCATTTCCCCCCATTTTCTTAAATTAGACTCCACATGTTACATGTGTGTTATACACGGGGAAAATACAGGACTATGTTTGAACATTGAACGTGTGTGTCAAAAGTCGATGAATAGAAAATACACCATTAGATGTACTGCTAGATAAGCTTTTTTATATTTGTAATTGTTTAAAAAAGTTTTAAAAGAAAACTATCATCACCATCATCATCATCTCACCTTTTCCCAGTCTAGGACTCAATATGGCTTATACATATGAAAACAGCACAGATAAAATACAGAAGGCAAAAAACAGATGAATATTAATGACAAATACTAAATCACTTTAAAACTTTTTTTTTTTTTTAAAAAAAAAAAACCCACATCATTTCAGATTTGGAAATTAAGTGCCATCAAATGAACTCATTGAAGCATATTCCTACACTTAACATTTGAAAACAATGATACATCACTTCAAGGAAAGCAATCAAGTGAATGATATTTATAAATTGAAACTTCTTAATTTCCTCCCCCTTTTAATATACACATTTTAACATTAGTGAATATTATTAGTGATTATCCAGCATAATTTCAGAATTAAGCTTGAAATTGTCACATATCAGATTAAAATTTGTTATTCCATACATATAGACTATATCATCACTACCACTGCCACCACCACAATTATTTCAAGTGTAAGTGAGTCCAGGGCAACTAACAAAACCATATATATATATATATATATATATATATATATATATATATATATAATTAAAAGACCATTCTATATAGCAGACATTAGTAGCAGTGTAAAACATTCATAAAACTATGTTTCAAACTCTGGACAATTAAAAACTTAATTTAAACAAAATTAGAAACAGAAAGAAAATGTGCAAACAGAATATGTTAAGTTGAATTTGCTTTAAAATGTATATTTTCTGTCTTGTTCCCAATTATGGTAAGACATAAAAAGGAAATTTTTTATTTAAAAAAATCATTTCAAAACTAAGTTAAGTAGTCAGTGTCAAAGAGTTTTGACATGATTTCAGATATGAGCTAAGAATTCTTAGAAAATTTTAAGCAGAAGTCACTTTTTAAAAAAATGAATTCCATTTAAAATTGTGTGCTTCCACATTTTTGTTCATTCTTTGACAGCAATCACTATTTCCCTGTGCACATTTTCATCAGCCCTCTGGCTCCAAACCAAATTTACTAGTGTATGAATTGGATAACATATGCTTCTGACCATGCATCTGACTGTGAGCAAGTGTTCACATGAGAGAGATTATCATAAAGAAGAGGATCAAAGGAGGTCTGATCTGTATTTTTGAGTCATTTCTAATATTTGAGAATAGAAGGGATTGTTTTCTGTCTGGTGTGAGTTTAATGGTCACTAGTGGTAATCGTGGTTTCATCATTCCTGCTACAAAATATCTTTCTCATGGCTTCCTTCACATCTTGATTCCTGAGGCAGTAAATGCATGGATTCAACATGGGGGTGACAATAGTGTATACAATGGACACGAGCTTATTGAGATTAAAAGAATGGATTCTTCTTGGTCGGGCATACATGAAGAGAGTGGCTGAGTAGAAAATAATAACCACAGTGAGGTGTGAGGCACAGGTGGAAAAGGCTTTTCTTTTCCCCTTGGCTGTGGGGATACGCAAAATGGTGCCTATTATGCACACATAGGAGCCAATAGTGACAGACAGTGGGATTATGAGGATAAGGAGGGCAAATACAAAGTCCACCATCTCAGCCACAGTTCGGTCTGTGCAGGAGAGGTTCAGCAGAGGTGAGATGTCACAGAAGAAATGGTTGATGATGTTGGGTCCACAGAAACTCAAGCGGGAAATGAAGAAGACTTTCAGCATTGAAATTAGGAAACCAGTAAGCCAAGATCCCACAGCTAACTGCAAACAGAGCCGGGAATTCATAATGACTGGGTAGCGCAGTGGGTTGCAGATGGCGATGTAGCGATCATAAGCCATGACAGCCAAGAGGACACATTCGGTGCAGACTAGGGATATGAAAAAGTAGAGCTGGGCCATGCAGCCTTCAAAGGAAATGCTTTTGTTCTTTGCTAGGAAGTTAACCAGGAGCTTGGGAACAGTCACAGAAATGTACCAGGTCTCCAGGAAAGACAGGTGGCTAAGGAAAAAGTACATAGGTTTTTGGAGATGGCTGTTTGTCCTGATCAGAGTGATGATCACAATGTTCTCGAGGAGGGTCAGGATGTAAATAACAAGGAATATTACAAAGAGCAGTATTTGAAATTCTACGGCAGTAGGGAAACCAAGGAGAATAAACTCCTGGACTCTGGTCTGGTTTTCCAGCTTCATGCCTGATCTAATGACCTGAAGAACAAGGAGTAAACAAAAGCATGCTAAGATGTGGATGGTGATTATGCTAGCAAAACAACACATCATTTTAAAGTATATAAAAATACAAGGCAGAATACATGAAAGAACAGGACAAACCACATTGTGATGACATACCTCACAACAAATACAGAGGCAAAAGTTGAACGTACTTCTGCTCTTTCCCTCCACATCTGCATCCACTTACCAAATGTGGTTCCACAGGCTAAGAGGGCATTTAAACCTGCTTTTGGAAGTGGATTCAGGGGGCTACAGATGAGGGATGGTGGGAATTTGAGTCTGATGACATTTCCCGCAACAACAACATGAGAATGGGTCGTCACAGATCCACTGGAAGGGTCACCACAACTGAATGGTAGAACATTTGCTTTGCTTGGAGAAAATCCAGAGAAACTTTGGAGAACTTTTGCCAGTGGAAATGTAGAAAATACGGAGCTAGATGAACCAATGGTCTGAATCAGCTTCCTCTGTTCCTATTACCACCAACATAACGTTTATAACCTTCATCAAGTTTATCTAATGGAAATCAAGCATACAATATAGAGGAAACAACTCATGTAAGAAGCCTGCATACTAATATCATAACCACTGGGTTGGTTCATGCATAAATGATTGCCATACAGCATCAGGTGTTGATTTGCATGGTATGTGACCAAGTCATGCCGGATCAAATTCCACAGCCAGAACTATTCTATCAAATCACATTACCTCAAACACCATGATTCCGCAGCCAGTTCACACATTCAACCATCATGTCAGCAAGTGCACAGTAATTAAGCATGTGCAAACCAGCCCAATGGTGGACACAAGAAATGTATGCAACCATTGTACCAAGTACAGTGAAACAATGTTTATGCCAAGTTGTGCATACTTTACTTTGAGATCACATTACACTTTCAGTTTACTGTTTGATCTCAGGATCAAGTCAAGTGTTTAGGCAGCATGGCATTTTCATAGTTATGGGCATGATCTGGTATAATAAGCAATAGTCCTGTTGAGTTTAGAGTGCACATACTTCAGTGCCTGTGCTTGGATGGATTTTGCTCCACATTTTCTTGTGCATGAGACTGGCAATGAGGTGCATCTCACTTGCTTAGTTATTTGACATTTAACATTACAAGCCTAACAATATCTACTTGGGCTTACTCCCAAGTAAGTGGGGCTAGGATTGCAGCCTAAAGGCTGTATCCAATTAAGTTGTTCAGTTAGCATAAGTCAGGGGTGCCCAAACGTTTTTCAGAGAGGGCCAGATTTGATGAAGTGAACATGTGTGAGGGCCAACCAAAGTTGCTGAGCCTGGCATAAGTACTTCTGGGTGCAGTGACAGGCAAGTGGAAGTCCTTGTGCTAATGGGACAATTTCACTGGATACAACTATAAGTTACTGTTTTGACAAGTCCTTACTTTTCCCCAAGTTATCATTAAAAATATACTTCTTATCTAGAAAACATCAAGCTTGATTGAGATATGAATTGCAAAACTATTCCTGTTTACTCAGAAGCAAGTCTCACTGTGCTCAAAAGGACTTTATCTCAGGTAGATTTCCATAGATTTGGAAACCAATGAGAGTTAAATAAGCCGCAAATAACTTTTCGCATTGATTTCAAAGGGACTTAGCTATGTTAGTCTTGATCCAGATGTTGTTGGAACTCAGCTTTGTTGTTGGAACAAAACAAGGCATGCTTGTATCCAAAATATAATGAAAGGGCTTCAAACTGAACAGAAATTGAGCTTTGCTTCCTTTTATATGTTGGAAATGTGTAAGAGTTATCAATTTGACTATGAATACTGCCTCAAATGAAATAAAATAGGCATATCAATTGAGTGGAAGGTGAACCTGCACACTCCTGTAAACCAGGAGTAGGGAAACTCTACCCCTTCAGATGTTTCTGGACTACAGACCCCACCATCCCTGACCATTAGCCATGTTGGTTGGGGCTGATGGGATGTGGAGTCCAATGACATCTGGAAGGCCACAGGTTTCTCAGCACAATATAAAGAAAAATATAAATAAGCACATGCCACACAAAAATTAACATTTGTCTAGTCTTCACAAACAAACTATGTCAAATTTAGGAAATAAAAGTTTGTACTCACAACATGCAGTGGACAAGCATGTCTGGAATTTCTGACGGAGTACTTGAATGGAGCTTCCACTGTAGTGCTTTCTTAAGAGTGGTGAGAGGGAGAAAAAATACAGGATATAAAGTAGAGCAAACAGGTAGAAGTTTGGAATATAACATGCAAACATGAACAGGCTTCAGCTACAAACTATCAAAACCTCTGGTCTGTTGTTTGCCCTGCCCTTTATTCTTTCAGTAACATAGAACATTTAATTCTGCTCAGTCCAGTAACTGTGGGAGGATTTTCACCTGCTTGGAATTGGCCGAGCTCTGTCATAGCTTAGTATATTCATGTAAACAGCACCTGAGGTCTCATCATAGCCTTGTCCCTCGGAGCTTCTTAACTTGATAGAACCCCTGTCTATTACTCCCCTCCCCATAATCTAAATTAGACGTTAACAATGGGAAAAGAGCGAGAGGAAGAATAAACTCCCTTGGATGTTGTAATCAGAAGCTCTGAAGCACCCTTTCCAGTGAGACAAAGTAAACTCTATTTTAGAGCTCACCTACTTGGGACTAACAGTTTGTAAGAAAGCAATTAGGCACAAAGACTCTCCTCCCTGCAAGAGAGGGGAGTGGTTGTGGCCGGGAGCCGGACTACGCCTCAAGCAGGGGGCGTTTGCCCCCTGCCTCCCACCCACCTGGCTGGCGCCCACGCCCTCGGCCAGGCACCCAACCAGGTGCCTTCAAGGGGGCGTGTACAGCAGCCTAAATTGCTGCGGCGCCAGCCTCCAGCCCTCACTTTTTGTCGTCCCGTCGCGAGTCACCCACCCTCCACTCCCTTAGAGCAGGGTTTCCAGTTTTCTTTTGGCCTTGCTATGGACCTTAGGTTGGTCGCCCTGGTTGTCCGGGGGGGCTGGTAGGAATTTTTCCATTTGGCATTAGGCCTTTTGGTTTTTTCGCCTACCTCGTAGCAATCGTCACAACTTTCGTGGTATTGGTGGGTAGGTTAGGCATTGGAATAATGTGTTGTGGTGTCGAAGGGCTAGGTGTGGCCATCGCCTGCGCCTTCAATTTATTTTTTTTTTAAATGATATTTATTCCAAATTTAAAGTTACAAAAAAGAAATAGAAAAACCATACAAAATACAAAGAAAACTTTAGCCATAACAAAGCAAAAAATGAACAAGTAAAAAAGAACAATAAGATAGAATAAAAAAGAAGACTTAACAAAAAATATAAAAATACATTAAATTAAAATAAGACAAAAACAGATTAAACCTTTACATAGCCTTTTCCCTTTACTTATTTCCATGACCTCCTCTCACCTCCCGATTTTGTATTCTAGTTCAGATCGTGTTTCCAGCAAATCCTTCTAACCTTATTTTCATTTACGTATTTTAAAATTAAAATAATGTAATAAAACCTCCTCTATTTCATCAATTTCATCAACTCATTTTTGCTTAGTCCGTTATATCATATCTACCAGAACAACCTAATATTATTTTTCCAACCTCTTTCTAGCATTCT
The DNA here is from genome assembly GCF_964106645.2 of Podarcis pityusensis. Taxonomy (NCBI): domain Eukaryota; kingdom Metazoa; phylum Chordata; class Lepidosauria; order Squamata; family Lacertidae; genus Podarcis; species Podarcis pityusensis. The sequence continues at coordinate 29,196,879 of NC_138038.1, forward strand.
TTTATATTGCAGTATTTTTGAAGGTATATTTTGAATTTTTTCCAATCGTCTTCCATCGACCCTTCTCCCTGATCTCGAATTCTCCCGGTCATCTCAGCCAGTTCCATGTAGTCCATCACTTTCATCTGCCATTCTTCTCGGGTGGGCAATTCTTGTGTCTTCCAGTACTTCCCGATGAGTATTCTTGCTGCTGTTGTAGCATACATAAAGAAAGTTCTATCCTCCCTGCGCCTTCAATTTTTGGGTATTCCATTAAAGGAATCCGGCGGTCGTGTATTCTGTCTGATGCCTGCTTGGCGGGAGGCCATGGCACGACCCTCGGTGACATCAGGGGAGAGCTTATAGTTGGATTAGCATCAACAGGCTCCACCTACTGGTGAATAAACCCCCTTTGTTTTTTAGACTCACCCCTCTCCAAGTGGGTGGAGTCAGCTGACGTAATCCAATGCCTAAGCCAATACCTTTTCACTTGCTGTAATCAATAAAGTTGTGACCTTTTCTTGCCCATTAACCTTATATCACGTGTCCTTGTGTTTCATTCCACTGCGCAGGGTTCGGGTCCTCGAACCACAAGTACCACTTAATGGAATTGATTTCTATTGATTTAGTACTTTATGTTTCAATTTTCATATTGATTTAACTGAATATTAGTTTAGGGTTTGCTATGAGCGGAAGGATTTGGATCCTGAAATGTGAGGTATAAATGACTAAAATGAATGAATGACTAATTATGCGTCATGTTAAACGCATTGGCTTCAGTATAAATGAAATGTATACCTAGTGAAATTTTCTTGAATATTCAGAAGTAGGTCACCTTGTTGGCAGTTGCTTCTGTTTTATCATGGCTTAAATTGCATGTATTCCATTAATCTATTCCAGTGAACAGACAAATCTAGGACTTGGGTTCAGCAGTTTGACTCCAAGATAGTGATGAAGTTGGAACAAATCATAGGATACAATACCATACCATATCAATACTACCTAAGTAATGGACTTGTTAAGGGGTTGTTCCTTAACAGCTATAATTTCATGATATTTTGGAGCATGGATAGGCAAACTAAGGCCTGGGGGACAAATCTGGCCCAATTGCCTTCTAAATCTGGCACGCGGGTGGGCCGGGAATCAGTGTGTTTTTACATGAATAGAATGTGTGCTTTTATTTAAAATGCATCTCTGGGGTATTTGTGGGGCATAGGAATTTGTTCATTTCCCTCCCCCCCCCAAAAAAAAATAGTCCCACAAGGTCTGAGGGACAGTGGGCTGGCCCCTTGCTGAAAAGGTTTGCTGATCCCTGGAGCTTGAGTAAACACAGAAAGCTCAACGTGTTAAACTTAACATTTTGTTTTGTTTATTGAATTTGATTAGGTTTTGGGAAGGCTAGTCCCACAACTCTCTCATCAGGAAAGCTTAAAACTGAAAATGAGAAACTGGAGAAAAGAAAGGAAGCCTTCCATTGGACACAATGGGGGAGAGGGGAATTACTATGCCATGCCAGGTCTGGCATAGTTTGAGACCTGACCTGAAGGGGAATGGCAGGGTTTAGGGCTCTAAAGATCCTTGGGTAATGATGATTGACTATAATAGCCACGATTCATGGGTGGGGTGGGGTGTTGAAATAATAATTTTAAAATTTGAACTTTTAAAACTTGGTTCTACAATCTTTGTGGAAGACCCTATTCTGGACACCTCTCTACCCAGAAGATTTGGAGAAAGCAGGTGACTTACAGGGATGGAGCACTTTTGGTGATGTCATCCCATTTATTGAACTCTCTTTATGTATCTATTCACCACACAGGTGTAGCTGGGGGGTAGGGTGCACCGGGGGCTATCACCCTGGGCACAGTTTTTTGGGTGGCACACGGCATCGTGAGCTGTTCTTCTCAGCCTCCCTTTGGCTGTGAGGAGCAATGAAAGCTGGAAGGTGCCAGAGAAGGACGCAACAGCACACGGCGTCCTGTGAATCCAGCGCTATTTTTGCAAATCTCAGAAAATGACACTGGGCTTGCAGGGTGCCATGAATGTGCCCCTCAAAACTGGCTGGCCAGTGGGCCATTCCCTAGACAACTAGCTCTGTCTCTAGGCTCAGGCACCTCTTAGTGTCCTTCAGTCAATTTGCCCATGCCACAGGACCAGCACTTGCAGCTAAAGGCAAAAAAAGTGGCATGTCCCCCACCCTACAACCACCTCCTTAGCCCCTTGAATCTGCTCAGTCACCCTTCTGTGGTCATCAAGCTTGGAGGAAGTGGGGAACATTAAGTGCAGCTTATTGAAGCTAAATCCTGCTCCCCACCTAAAAATCCTCCCTTCTCCTTCAGTGTGCACTCCCCACCCCCCAGGTGCAGCTTTCAGTCTTGCAGACTCTTAACAGAAGTGTAGAACCTGAGATGACAGTTGGGATGGCAGCTGGGAAAGAATCAATTTTAAGAGGGAGTCATGATTATCTTACAAAAGTGAGGAAAACCATTTTCAGCCTGAGATGCATGTTTGTTTGTTTATTTATTTTATATACCAATTAATTGCCAAAATCGCTAAGTAGTGTTCCTGATAGGATGCCTTTTATAGGTTGTATACAAATTGTGGATGAGGCAGAAGTGGGTATGGTCACACAGAGACCACTCTTCATCCAGGCAAGCAAGAAGTCTCTTCACAACTCAAGGGATGGTCATAGTTCTGAAGGCCAAGTGGAGAGGATTGAAGGGTTTGAGGTTCCCCACTACAATGCCAGAAGAATTATTGGTGGTGGGGAGGTAACCTGAAACCAACTGCTGGGACTCAGGCTGAAAACAAGCCTTGTTGGACATGAGTCAGTAGCTGATGAGGATCAAGCTGAGAAGCATGGAATGCTGAATTAAAACAAACACTGCTCACTGCCAGTTTCAAAAGAAGCTGCCAATAACCTGATTGCTCTGACTTGATGTATGATGCCCCGTTTAAACAACTGAGTTTTATTTTATGAATGTGTTTTATTATTTTTTAGATGTGGAAAAACTGAAAACACTGCAGTCTGAAAAATCCACCATTTTTATAAAGTTGTCAATATCTTAGATTATTTTTATTTAGACAATGCATTTTTATGATATTTCCTTGTGTTAAATCAATGCTATCTTTTCCATGGTCTAGTTGTATCCCCCCCCCCCCCTTACAGCTGTGATCTCTAAACTCAGTTATAAATTACAAGGAAGGAAGAAAAAGGAAAGAATATGACTGGAATGAGGGAGTGGTAGGGAGATATCTTCTGAGGCTACTACCCTTGGGAGGGAACTGCTGATTTTCAGGCCTAGTCCCAAGGTGGGACATGCACATGGCTACAGTGGAAGACATCTATTTAATAGAAGTTCTTTGTGTTCAGCTGCATATGAACACGGAGGCAAAAAAACTTACCTGGACACATAATAGGTGAATTGCATTCTTTACTTCTACAGATCTGTGCATAATGTTTTGATTGGTTATTAAATATAAGCTACAGGAAACTTATACCTGCATATGCATATATTAAGATAGTTCAGGCACAGATAGGCTAGGGAAGCTAAACACAGTAAATGCATTTGCTTAGTATTTTTATGCCCATGCGAATAATGTCTGCTGATGTCGATGCAGTTTAGCTGGTATAGTGTAGTGTAGGAATGGGGATCCCGTGACCTTTCAGATATTGTTGGGTTCCAACTCCCATCAGTCCCAGTCAGCATGGCCAGTCCTCAGAAATGACAGGGGTTGTTGTTAAGCAAAAGCCTGAATATCCACAGATGCATAGTACTTGGTGTACACATTTGGAACAAGGCCAAGTAATAGAAACTCTGGAATCTGGGGAGAAATTTGGATGAGATTTATTTTTGAAGCATACTAACTGGTTGTGGGCAACAACAACAAAGCACATTTTTTCCTCTGAAATTCTCCTTGGTTCTATAGTAAACTGTGAGGGGGCTTGACTAAAAACTGATTTATGAATACAACAGAGCCAGTTCCAACTTTGCACTCAGAGACAGACTTACTTGGGAGAAAATCCTGTTGGTTTCAACATAATTTATTCCAAAAGAAAGGTAACTTTCAGATGACCTGTTTATTAAGCATTCATCCCCTTCTCCCCGCCACAAAATTTGCATGGAGTTTTGATTGCATCAGCAATTTGCTGAGCATTCATTCTGATTTGTTTGTGGGGATGCTATGCCACATTGCCTCCAACAACTCTTATTCCACAATTCTGAGCGTATTTTCCCTCTGCTTTCCTTATTGCAACAAATCTGATCTTGGAGGCTAGAAGGCTTGTTGTGCAGCAGTGCAACCGCATATCCACTTCAATTGTACAACCTGAGTATGTTGGTTTGTCATTGAATGCCAACCCAAAACAGCAACAGGCTGTAAGTGCCCTACGTTTTACAGTATTAGGCTGCAATCCAACCCCCCCCCCCCACATACATATATCAAACTAGTACAGTGTGGGAGCCAGTGTGGTATATCAGGGACTAGGCTCTGGGAAACCAGGTTTCATATCCCACCTTGGGCATGAAGTGCTTTGGGTGATGTTCAGCCATGACCTGCCTCTCAGCCTTACCTTCCTCACAGTCCTTCAAAGTGATGTAGAAATGTGGAGAATTAAAGTGGAGTGGGTGGGAGAAAAGATAGGGAAATTTAGACTGAGAGATTTATCTACCCCCACTTCCCAGTATAAGTAATAAATAAATACACAGCAGAATTAATTACCAGCTTTTATTACTTTTTTGTTTTTAATCAAAATGGGTTATATGCATGAAAGGTTTAAATTCATTTTTAAATATTATTGAAATCATCAATGTTTCTTTTCCCAGGGGGTACTCAAGGGTATGCAGTACTGACAACTCTTTTTATTGTTAAAAAGTGTGGCACTTACTGTAACAACTTCATGGTGAGTACTGGCACCTATTTTTCTAGAGAAAAAGCACTGATCATCATTATTATGTATTTTTAAGGTGCAAAAAAGGGGGTTAATAGATGCTGTATGACATCTCTTCCTTCTTGTTCTTGCAAGTACCCTGCATTCAAGAATGGAAGAAACCAACCAGACAAATGTCCCCTATTTCATCCTTCTGGGATTTCCCAGCGCTGCAGAGCTTCAGATTCTTCTTTTTGTCCTGTTCATACTTAGCTACCTGCTGACCCTACTGGAAAATCTCATCATCATCATAGTTGTTCGGCTGAACAACAGCCTTCACAAGCCTATGTACTACTTTCTGTGCAACCTCTCTTTCCTTGAATTCTGGTATGTCACAATCATTGTCCCTAAGATGCTGGCAGATTTCCTCACACAAGACAAGCGTATCTCCTTCCAAGGCTGCCTGACACAACTGTATTTCTTTGTCACATTTGTGTGCACTGAATACATCCTTCTGGCTGTTATGGCTTATGACCGGTATTTGGCCATCTGCTACCCACTGCGATATCCAGCTATCATGAGTAATAGTTTATGTGCTCGGCTCTCAGCGGGATGCTGGATGTGCGGCTTAATTACCTCTGCAATCAAGCTTAGCTTCATCGGTCGGCTGAAATACTGTGGCACTGACAAGATCAACCACTATTTCTGTGACATTTCACCTCTCTTGAATGTATCCTGCACAGATTCTTCCATGGCTGAGCTGGCAGATTTTATCCTAGCTCTTATGGTTATCATGGTCCCACTCTGTGTTGTTGTGCTGTCCTACATCTATATCATCTCAACGGTGTTGAAGATCCCTTCAGCTCAAGGCAGAAAAAAAGCTTTCTCCACCTGCAGTTCCCATCTCACCGTTGTGGTGCTGTTCTACTCTACCACACTCTTCACCTACGCAAGGCCCAAAGCGATGTATGCCTACAACTCCAACAAAGTGGTGTCAGTGCTGTACACTGTAGTAGTGCCCCTTCTGAACCCTCTAATATATTGCCTCAGGAATAAGGAAGTAAAAGATGCACTGAGGAAGACTCTATCAGTTTAAAGAACTGATGAAGTTAGGAGTTGGAATACAGGACACCATAAACTGCTGGATAGTAGAAAACCAAAGAAGGCTGCAGTGCCCACCTAGGGGATTTCTTTTTAATCTACTTGATATGGGGATCTGATTGATTTTAAATTTTGATCATTTGCAGTTCTGGAAACTCTTCTGTCAAACTTACTCTTGGTTTGTCTCATTTATGCTGTTTCATTATTTACAATGTTGTGGCCATTGACTATACCAATTTACCTGAGAGTAAATTGAACACAGTAGGACTTACAAGTAGAAATGTATGGATTGCATCATAATGCCTTATGTGGGTGTTCAGCCTGATCACATAAGGACTAAATGTGTATGTGGGAATTAGGAATACACCGCACCCTTAACCCCTGAATACTAGGCATGTTGTTGTACCCAATCTTTCTGTGTTGGCTGGAAAGGTATGAAGGTTGCCCTAAGCATAATCAGCTGAATTCACTTTTAAGCCTTTTTACAACTGAGAATTGTAATGCAGAGGTTTCTAAGAAAATTCAGCTGAACATATTTAGAAGCACTGTTAAGATCTTTGAAAGTCAGGGGTAAAGGCGGTACATCTGGCAGTGCAAGGGAAATGGGGACAGGTGTGATGAACATGATCTGCCCCCCTGCATGCACTTTGCCTTTGCATAATCAGGCTGAATGCCTGAACAGTGCTGCAGTGTTTTTGAATTTGAGTTACACACTTCAGTGTCTTATAGCTGAGAAATTTAATTAAATGAACATGCTTGAAATAAAATGGCAAAATCAGCAATGCTGGATATATTCTGCACCTCCCTGAAACACAAATCCCAGTAATTGTGGTACGTCAACAAAAAAAGAAACAGTGAGTTTTAGCTAAGCAAGTTTTACCTATGTTAACCATGTCCATTAATTTCAATGGGTCTACTCTGAGTATCACTAAGCACAGGATTCAGTCCATGTTTTCCCCTTTTGATAACCTGACACACCTGAGCTGTATATTTTTTAGAACATTTGGAAGTTGTTTTAAGCTGCTTTTAACAATGTGTTTTAATTGTTGCAATCTGTCTTGTGATCTCAGGTTGATGGGTTAATAATAATAATAATAATAATAATAATAATAATGCTATCATCCATCTTATTTCCAGTGAATAAAATTTTGATGTTCATGTATGTGTTTATTTATTTAATAGATGGAGGGATGCTCACAAGAATCAAAATCAAGTCAATAAAATCTTCTGTGCAATGTAGAGTGAAAGAAAAATATATTAGGGACATAGAAAGCTGCCTTATACTAAGTTAGAGCACCAGTACATCTAGCTCATATTGTCAATATTTATTATTATTATTATTATTATTATTATTATTATTATTATTACGCCGCCCATCTGGCTGGGTTCCCCCAGCTACTCTGGGTGGTGTTCAGCAAAAGTTTAAAAGTACCGGGACATTAAATCATCAATCATTAACAACTTTCCTAAACAGGGCTGCGTTCAGATGTCTTCTAAACATCAGGTAGTTGTTTATTTCTTTGACATCTGATTGGAAGGCGTTCCACAGGGCGGGCACCACTACCGAGAAGGCCCTCTGCCTGGTTCCCTGTAACTTTTCTTCTTGCAGTGAGGGAACCTCGAGAAGGCCCTCGGCACTGGAAGTCAGTGTCCGGGCAGAATGATGGGGGTGGAGATGCTCCTTCAGGTATACTGGGCCGAAGCCATTTAGGGCTTTAAAGGTCATCACAAACACTTTGAATTGTGCTCAGAAACATACTGGGAGCCAATGTAGGTCTTTCAAGACCGGTGTTATGTGGTCTTGATGGCCGCTCCCAGTCACCAGTCTAGCTGCCGCATTCTGGATCAGTTGTAGTTTCCGGGTCACCTTCAAAGGTAGTACCATGTAGAGTGTATTGCAGTAGTCCAAGCGGGAGATAACCAAAGCATGCACCACTCTGGTGAGGCAGTCCCAGGGCAGATAGGATCTCAGCCTGCGTACCAGATGGAGCTGGTAGACAGCTGCCCTGGACACAGAATTGACCTGCACCTCCATGGACAGCTGTGAGTCCAAAATGACTCCCAGGCTGCACACCTGCTCCTTCAGGGACACAGTAGCCCCATTCAGGACTAGGGAGCAGAACTAGGAAACAGCTTTCACCTTTGTCCCTAGCCTGCCGGAGATCATCGACCAGCGCAACCAAGGCAGTTTCAGTCCCATGATGAGGCCTGAATCTTGATTGGAGGGGATCCAAATGGACCCCATCCTCCAGGCATGCTTGGAGTTGTTCAGCAACCACCCGCTCATTCACCTTGCCCAAGAGTGGAAGATTTGAGACTGGGCGATAGTTAGCCGTATTGGCTGGGTCTAAGGATGATTTTTTAAATAAGCGGGTTAATGACTGCCTCTTTCAGAGGGTCTGGGAAGGCTCCCTCACAGAGGGAAGCATTCACCACCCCACAGAGTCCATCGCCCAGCTCTTCCCAGCTCACTTTTATCAGCCAGGATGGGCAAGGTCAAGGAGACAGGTGGTTGGTTTCACTCATCCAACAGCCTGTCCACATCCTTGGAGGTAATAGATTGGAATTGACTCCATGCAACTCAACTAGACAGGACTCTAGCACTCTCCCACCCCAGCCCTGCTCCCACAGTGGAGTCTACCTCTTTCTGAATCTGAGCAATTTTATCTGCCAAAAACTTTGCAAAATCTTTGCAGGAGATCTTGGGGTCTTTACCAGGCCCCGATGGCAAAGGTAGTTCCATTAAATTGTGAACCACCTGAAAGAGTCTCCTGCTGCTATTTTCTGCAGATGCAATAGAGGCGGTGAAGAAAGTCATCTTCATCGTCACTATCACTGCTTGGTAGGCTCAGCGTTGACCTGTGCCCGGTCCAATTCAGAATGAGTTTTCCGCCACCGGCACTCTAGTCTCAGCTTTGTTTCATAGCCCTCAGCTCCAGGGAAAACCACGGGGCTGTCTGGGCTCCATGCAATTGGAGAGGGCACTTTGGAGCCAGACAGTTGATAGCCCTGGTTAACTCCGTATTCCAGTGGGCTACCAGGGAATCAGCTGAAAGGCCATCAGCATGGGATAAAGCATCCCCTACTATTCTCTGGAAACCATTTGGATCCATTAAGTGGCTGGGGCAGACCATCTGAATTGGTCTCACCTCCCTGGCAAGGGGAAGTGTTGTGGAGAAGTCCAGTTGCACCAGGAAGTGATCTGACCATGGCACTTATTTAGTTTCGCTTTTACTTAGTGTCAGATCACCAACACCCATGGAGGTGAACACCAGGTTTAAGGCATGTCTGCGACTATGAGTTGGGCCAAATTTATTCAGGGACAGCCCCATGGAGGCTATGCTTTCCACAAAGTCCTGAGCAGCCCCTTGTAAGGTCATGTCGGCATGGATGTTAACATCCCCTAGGATAGCCTTTCTCAACTTGTGGGTCCCCAAATGTTGTTGAACTACAACTTCCCTAGCTAGCAAGGCCAGAGCTCAGGCATTATGAGAGTTGTAGACCAACAACATCTGGGGACCAACAGGTTGAGAACCGCTGCCCTAGGACAACCAAACTAGGTGTCTCCAGGAGAATACCTGCCACAACCTGAAGCAGCTCAGACAGGGAATCCTTGGTGCAGCGGAGAGGTCGGTACACCAAAAGGAATCCTGTACTGCCCCTATTGCCCAACTTCCACAACACGCACTTAGAGAACTGGGTCTTCCCAATAGGATGCCCGGAGGCAGGGATAGTCTTCAAACAATGACTAAACCTGCCTCCTCGATAATGACGTGGTCTGGTCTTAGCATAACTCCTCCTCCTACCTGGGATCACTGAGATCGGGTGTACCAGTGCATCCCCCCATGGAACCTGCCTCAGCCATTCTGTTGGCTGAGGCCCACTCCCAGGCAGCCCTGACCCTTTCCCTTTAAGACAGAACTATACAAAACTACACAAACTATTCAAAAAGGGGGTGAAAGGGGGGGAATAATAAAAAATTACTATACTAAAATTAAACCAATCCCCATTGACCAGCAGAAGCTCTTCAGGGTTTCAGAGAGGTATCTTTTTTGCACATGTTCTGCAGTGAGGTTAGATGACATCATTGCACATGTATTTATTTCACATTCATGCCAATTTATTTGCAGGGAGGTTATAAGACATTGCACTCAGCAATTCTTATCCCACACTTTCCAGTAAGTTTTCCTGTCACTCTCCTTATCAGAAAAAGTCCTTTTAAAAAAACAAAGCAAAAGTGAGTTCATCACAAAGAACATCAAATGAACTTTAATTGAACTTTAATAGTGACAGCTGGAAGTGCCCTAATTGCATATTTCCATGCGCCATATCTTTGAAAAAAACTTTACAAGCTTTCCTGGAAACCAAAAAAATGTTGTTGCCTATGTTTAGGAAATGTAATTTGCCTTTCCCCCAGTGATCTAATACAGCATCTTAGACTAGTACAGGATAAAAGTGTTTTACACTATATACTATCTACTCCACCAGGAAAAGCTTTGCATTCATCTGTAATGCAGACTGCAGACTGTTGGTGAAAACAGTCAAGTCTTGCCAATCAGAAAACATTTTTTTGCCAGCGCAGACTTAATTTTGACGCAATTATTTATTTACAATCTATCCTCCAAAAAGGAAAAGGGTTTCTCATTTTTCAACTGTTGCCATGCAAAATCTGGATTTGGTAGGATCCTTCAAAGGAAAGCATGGTAAGTCCTTGTGTGCTGATATGGATCTTTGTTACTTAGAAGTACAATTAGAGAAAATAAAGTGAAATGCAAATATGATATAAAATGCTTCAAATATGCTGTTTGTTATTATGTATATGATGATGATGATGATGATCAGTCAAAAACCTTTATTGCATTAGCATACAGCCATAGCAAAATAAGACAAAAATACTAGAGACAAGCAACCAAACAAAATTCAAAGCGATATTACTGGCGTAATGACATTTAAATTACCCTAAGACAATAATGTAAAGATTTAGTTGCCAGCGCCAAGAATCCAAAATGCGGATGTATATAAAACATAAAATGGCCCCAAAATAGGCTCGGCACATTGGGTTGAAAAAGTAATAAAAAGAATTAAAACAGGTCCAGGTCTAGGACACACTACCCAGTCAGAGTAGCCCTGAGTTTCAGAGCCTGCACTATAAAGATTGCCACCCCACGTGAAATTTGGGGATTTGCGTCCACAAGAAGCGATTTCAAACAGTCTTCCTTAGATGTAATGGTGGACGGGATCAAGAGGAGGAGCTTAGGTCTTATTGGCTCATAAATAGGGCAGTAGAAAAAGAAATGTATGAAGTCCTCTACTTCATTCATTGTGCATGGACATAAACGCTGAGTAATAGGGGTCTTAGAGTAAATCCCCTGCAGGAAGGCCGTGGGTATAGAATGGAAACGGGCCATAGTAAACGCTCTTCTCAAATTGGGCTCCGTCAGGTCTATCAAGTAGTTGGCAAGTGATCTTACCACTTTCACTTTAGGGAGCCACATGGAGAGGCGAGCTGTAATGGACTGTGCCCGGTCCATGGCCTCGTCTCTTGTAAGAATCCAGGCCCGGATTTTATGTTGGTCCCAAGATGACAGCGTGTCGAGATCTGGGAGGGAGTAGCGTGCAGTAATAGTCTCCATGGCCTTGGACCATTTGTTGGTATGAGAACAAGTTAAAAAGGCTTGCCTAGCTAGTAGGGAACCTGGGGCATTGATTAATTTACAGTAAAAACTAATGATTCTAATGTGGGCTCTCGCAACAATGGAGGGGAGGCCCAGTTCTATTCTTAACTGTGCAGCAACTGAGCCCTTGGGGAGGCCCAGTATCTTTCGTGCAAAAGAGTTTTGCAGAATCTCCAGCCATTGTAGTGTTTTTAAATTCCACCCCCAGATTTCAACCCCATACAGTAACATCGGGAGGACTTTGCTGATAAATGCTTTTCTGATTGGTGGAACCAACTGGCCGCCTTTTGCATAGAAGAATTTCTCCAAGGCTTTGATGGTTCTACGGGCAGCCAGGATGGTCATATTTAGGTGAGCTGACCAGCTAAGCCCATGCTGAAAAGTGATACCCAAATACTTGAATGCTGAACAATATTCAATAGAGTGGCCCTCAAAATTCCAGAAAGGCTTCCGAGTTTTCGTGCCAAAAGTAAGAATTTTGGTTTTGGCGAAATTGATTTTGAGGGAGTTGGTATCACAATATGTCATGAGCCCTCTGAGCATGTTGTTTAAGCCCTGCTTGGTTAAAGACAGTATCACCATGTCGTCCGCATAGAGTAATATGGGGATCTTGAGCTGTTGTAAAGAGGGGGCAGATTGATTTAGGGCCTTCATGGTTGTAACGATGTCATTGATGTAGAAATTGAATAGAAAAGGGGCCAAGAGGCAGCCCTGTTTGACCCCTTTATTCAGAGGGAAAGGATCAGATAGAGCTCCCAGAGGGCCGAATTTTACTCTGGCCGATATGTCATTATGAATTTCCATAAGAAGGTGGAGGAGTCTCTTATCTATGTTAGTGTAACTAAGCTTCTGCCATAGCCTATCTCTGGGGATGGAGTCAAAAGCGGAGGTCATTGTTACTTAGAAGTACAATTAGAGAAAATAAAGTGAAATGCAAATATGATATAAAATGCTTCAAATATGCTGTTTGTTATTATGTATATTTACTAGAAAGTGGGTTCTATGGAGTTCAGTAGAACTTTCTCCCAATTTAGCAACCTTCATATCTATCTATTCCAATATAGAGGCCATATGGCACTATTTACACTGATTAGAACAAAATTTAAAAATATGTAATAAAACTGCTGAAAATAAAGAAAAAATGTATATTTGTTTTCTGGGAAGAATAGAACAAAAATATATAATAAATTCAATACTTTTGCAGCACACCATGAACACCGTTGTACTCATCAAATTATATATAATTTGTTTTTTATGCTTTTATATAAATAACAAACAATTTTCACTTGTTTGCCGCTGAAAATTATGAGAAGCTATTTGGAAAGTAGATTTATTTATCTATTTAGGAAAGGGCATTTATACAAATTATGAAATAAGACTTTGCTCTTATCCATCAGGGCTTTTTAAAACACTCTTATGATTCAGAAGATCTTTCTGTGGATCTAACCTATTGACATTGCAACCTTTAGTTCATAACTACAAAAAAACAAAAACAAAACACCCTTCTACTGAACCCAGTAGGGCTTAATTCAGAGTAAACACAAATAGAATGATGAAAGACTTTTCACCATCAAGCGTTATATTTTATCCAATGTGATCCGTTGGGGGCCACTGAACATCAGCACTAAAGCAGTGAATAGACTTAAACAGGATGGAAGCAATTCTAGTCATTACATCAAGTTAAATGAATGTACTCAGATACAAATATATGGAAATGCTGGAGTGCTGGTACTGTCCCATAGAAAGGCTGAATTAAAAACAGAGCAATAACATCTTTTTTTATCCTGGAGAAACATGGGCTTTTAATTTTATTCTTAAATGCTAGTCCCTCCTGGAGCACGAGGGGCTTTTTAACTTGTGAAGTACAATCATGCAATCATATGCATGTTAATTTGGAAGTAAATCATGCTATGTGTTCTGTAGGGCTCTCTTCCAAGTCATAGGATTACACTAACAGTGTTATTCAAAACTATTTTCCTTATTCCCCAGAAAATAAATGATGCTATTGATTGATTGATTGATTGATTGATTGATTCATTATTATTTATTTTATCATGTCGCATCTAGTTGGTACCTCCAACTGGTATTTGATCCAGTGGGGTGAGAAAGAGCCAGTTTTCAGTGACTGCCCCTTTCCTTTGCACCCTGCTGCACTACATCCCATAACATTTTGAAGCTCTGCCAACTCTCTGGAGCATATATTTGGAAGTGCAGGGATTTGGGAGAGATGAGAAGTGACCAACAAAAATGTTTAAATATAAGGGAGGGGAGCGAAGGTTTGCTCTTCTGCCGACTGGACTGAGGGAGTCAGGCACGGGTGGCTTTTATGCATGGCTCGCTGGCTTTTCACTTTGCATTGATGACACTGATCCTCATTTTGGGCCAGGGCTGTGTGGCCACCCTATGAATTGTGAAATTAGGATTTGTTTGTCTCAAGCTGCATCACTTTTTGCTTAAGCTGCACTGAGGTGGGGGCTATAGCTTGCTATAGCTACTGGATGTCCCAGAAAATTAGATTGTAAAAAACCCCTCATATTTTGAAACAAACAAAACTAATTTGGGTGCTGGGTTCTTTTTCTAATCACTGTAAGTGTTTTTTCTATGCAGAACTGGCATTCAGTCACGGAGAGACAGAACCAATCCAGTGTTAGAGATTTCATTCTTCTGGGCTTCCCAACACCCCTGGAATTCCAAATCTTGCTCTTCACATTGTTCCTCATTGTCTACATTTTGGTTTTGTCTGAGAACGTCATAATAATGCTGACAGTCTGGGTGAACAACAACCTCCACACTCCCATGTACTTCTTTCTGTGGAACTTGTCCTTCTTAGAGATCTGGTACATCACCGTCACCCTGCCAAAGGCTATGGTGAACTTTGTGATAGAGAGCAATCTGATCTCCTTTGTGGGATGCATGATGCAACTCTATTTCTTCCTGGCATTGGGCTGCACTGAGTGTGTCCTCCTTGCCGTCATGGCCTATGACCGCTACGTTGCCATCTGCTACCCTTTGCGCTACCAGGTAATCATGACACGAACTCTCTGTATCCAGCTGGCAGCTGGATCATGGATGAGTGGCTTTTTCATCTCAACGTGGAAAGTCCTCCTAATATCTCAGTTGACATACTGTGGCCCCAATATCATAAATCACTTCTTCTGTGATGTATCCCCACTTCTGAACTTGTCTTGCACTGATATGTCCATGTCTGAGCTGACAGATTTCATATTAGCTTTGTTTATCCTACTGACTCCCCTTTGTGTCACTATCATGTCCTACATTTATATCATCTCCACCATCCTACGCATTTCCTCAGCCAAAGGCCGCCAGAAAGCATTCTCCACTTGTGCATCTCACCTTACTGTGGTAGTGATCTTCTACTCTGCCAGTATTTTCATCTATGCCCGCCCCAGGGCCATCAGCTCCCTCAATTCGAGCAAACTTGTTTCACTTCTTTATGCTGTCATAGTCCCCCTTTGCAACCCGATTATTTACTGTCTCAGGAACAATGAAGTGAAACAGGCACTGAAGAAAACCCTGTTGCGGAAGCCATAAGGAAGCCTTTTTATAGCCAGGGCAGATTTAGGTTTCATGAGGCCCTAAGCTGCTGAAGATAATGGGACCCTTTATATGTCCAGCTGTCCTTTGTCAAGAACAATTTTTTGCTGTTTTTTATGTTGAATATATGCTATATGGTAATTTATGGACCTAATAGGTATCTAAAGCCATTTGCCACTGTTGCTTTATGTAGGTTTTATTTTATTTCTTTTTTAATCTTATATTTTGGAAATGTACATCCAGTTTTTTCCCTTTAACCTTTTTTGGGCCCCCAAGAGAGTGGGGCCCTAAGCTATAGCTTGCTTAGCTTATACGTAAATCCGGCACTGCTTATGACTGATATGGAGACTGCTATTAGCACAGAATACCATAGCCTGAGTGGTGCTCCTTACTAGACACATGTCACACCTGTGCTAAGGGAACTTCACAGGTTGTCTATTAAGTACCAAGCCAGATTTAAAGTTATGTTACTAAAATATAAAGCCCCAAACAGCTCTGGACTATGTTATCTGAAAGAACCAATTGCCCTCCATTAAGCTCCGCAAATGGAACAAATTTAGCCTTTCCATGAACTTCTGGTTATCAACTTCTGGTGATGCGGAGACAGACCTTGTGTCTGGTGGCACTGGTGTTATGGAAAGCACTCCCTGCTGAAATACAAGAGGACACACCTATATTAGCATTGCACTGGGCTTTGAAGACACAGACATTCCCTTGGTCTCTCAAAATATTTCAAGCACTGTGTTGTTTTAATGGGATTGTTTTACTGCACGTTTTAATGATGGTGGTTTATGTTTCAATGTTTTATTGTGTGTGTAACAACAACAGCAACAATTTATTTATACTCCACCCATCTGGCTGGGTTATGGATTAATTATGGATGTTTATATTTTAATATTTGTGCAACTGGTTTTTATATTTGTAAACCACTTAGAAATCTATTTTGGCATTCGGTTCTATACAAATTTAACAAAAGCAACAACAGTAATCCAGGGAAGAGTTCAGATTTAATGTTACAGAGAAGTAAGTAGCAGGCTGCTCTTGCCTATTAGAAAGGCAAGCACAGCTGTTTTTTGAAGCAGCCAGGGAGCAGAGAAGCTTTTTTGGCTTAAGGGTCACATTCCAAAGCTTAAATGCTGGTAGTGTGCAGGGCCAAATCTAAAAGTTGGGGGGGGGGAGGAGGAAGCCACCTACAAAGCCCATAGAGACACCCATACACTTCTCCCCTTCAATCACATCAATATTCTATTAATTCACACACATTTAGATGTTTAACGTATCCTGAAACAATGATAAAGGGGCACTGCTAAGAGTACTACATGCCCCACAGGTATGCTTAATATGTACAAGAAAACACGCTTTTAGGGTTGCATCTCCAGCCCTCTGGAATAAGTAGCCAGTAGCTTTTAACTTCTTCAAGTAAAATGCCTTCCAGAATCTCTCTAACAAACCAAGATACTCATAAGTCATTTCCAAAATTAAATTTAGTGCGTGTGTGCGCGTTAACATCTGACTGCAGCAATAACAGGACTGTCCTAAGGGCTATGGTGCTGAGTACTTAAACTGATGTGTAGTCAGATGCTCTGCATGGCTCAAATCCTACAAAGTTCATTGAAATCAATGAAATTGAAGTAGACGTATTTGTTAATTTCATTGAGTCTCCTCTGAGTAGTATTAACTAATATATAAATTCCTCTAATATGCATTTTATATTGCTGGTATATACAATTTAATGCACACCTCCCCCAATGTATACAATATAAACATTATTTTGTTGGAGAACTGCATTGCAAAATTCAGGGACGAGAAACTTTTGAAGAAATAGCTTCATTGAGTTGCTGCATTCTGGATCAGTTGAATTTCTCTTGCATCCCTATTCTGAATATGACTCAGTTTTATACCACTCAGAAGTTAGTTCAGGGGGGCTGACTCCCTGGTATGTTTGCAATGGATGGTGGTCTTAATTTCACTGAACTCAGTTTCCGGAGAGCCACAGCCTTAGATTTTGAGAAACAAAGATGTATTTTTCATGTGTGTCTTTTTCATGGGTGTCTTCAAAGGTTAGCAACCTTTTGGAAGGAAGTCTCGTGGAAATTACATATAGCTAAGAATATAAATTGAGGAGGTTTCATTCACAAACCACAGTATATTCTCATGTTACTGTATGTCTCCTGCATAACATATGTGTCTCATAACATAAACTACAGGGGGAATCCCCAACTATGCAAGGAATGGGATTTAACTATTGGGTTAAAATGTTTGTATATCTTGAGATAATTTAGTCTTGTCTTTTTTCTTTTAGGGAAAGCTATGAAAAGGGAGCAGACAAGTTATTTTTTAAAAAACTGTGTTTCAGAGGAAAAAACATTAACAATAAAGGTATTTTATTGGATAATCTGAATTTTTTGTCTGCAAGATTCATTTGTTATGGCATGTTAGCATATGTAAAGTGGCATTACATTTATGCTATTATTTATTTATATAATAATAATAATAAGAAGAAGAATGACAATGGCAACAACAATTTATTTGTACCCCGCCCATCTGACTGGGTTGCCCCAGCAACTCTAGGCAGCTTCCAATATATATTGCTTGATTAATAAAACCTCAGAGTGGTTTACAAAAATTCATCAGTAGAAAACATTCTAAAACAAGTGTTTTAGGTATTCAAAAATATTTTTAATCAACAATGGGTAAAGCCAGATTAAGGCACCCATTAGCTTTTACATATCTGAATAGGCTTGCCAAAAAAGAAAAAAAAGAAAAAAGAAAAGAAATGGTAGGCACTGGAATGAAAGGGCCTGCTGAGGTGAACAGTGTGAACAAAAAGGAAATTCCAAAGCTTGGGTGCTGCCACACCGAAAGATCAATTTCTTGCAAGTGCTTGAAGCAGTAAAGTGGGTATATAAACTGGTCCCAGTCTTTTAGGGGCTTTATGTACTAATAGTAACACCCTGAACTTGACCCAGTAACTGATTGGCAACTAGCGCAGGTCTCTGAGCAGAGGTGCTACATGTTGGCCACAGCATTCCACACTTACTGCAGATTTCAGATCCAGGGCAAGAGAAGCCCCACATAGTAATCCATTCACTTATCAAAATTTATGAAAAGATTGTATGTGTAGAAGACAACTGCTATGTAAAGAAACTCTCCAAACCCTTCTAGTACAGTGGTACCTTGGTTTACAACCATAATCCCTTCTGGAGGTCCGGTTGTAAACCAAGGCACGCTTTCACCAATGGGGTCTCCAAAATAAAAAAGGGTTGCAATCCCCCTCCCCCCAATGAGTTGTAATCCAAAAAAGGGACACACACTTCTGGGTTTGATGTGGTTGTAATCCAGAACGGTTGTAATCCAAAACGGCTACAAACCAAGGTACCACTATATGTTGCTAATGCATCAGAACATTGCTGTTCCATTATGTTCAGTAGACACATTATGTTTCCAAGAGTTCACAAGATGTTTATACAAGGTTCACAAACAGTACATTAAAGCAACTGACCAGCTGCATGCGCTGACTGTGATGAGCTTTTCATACCTGCTTAAGAGCTACCTGTTCATTCAGACTTTTATTGGTTGCTCTTTCCCAGCTTGAAAGGATGCGTGTTCCTGGTTTCAGTGGGTAGAATTTTATAACAAATAAAATACATACAGTAACAGTGTTCTGTGTTGTGTAGGCTCCTATGGTGTAAGTAATGGACCCCACCTACTAGCCTCCTCCCTAAAATATCACTGGTTTGCTCATTTCTATATATAAGGTGCCTACATTCTGCATGGACTGGTTGCATGGCAACATGTGCAAATGGCTTTAGATACCTACTAGGTCCATAAATTACGATATAGCATATATTCAACACAAAAAACAGCAACAATTTGTTGTTGACAAAGGATAGCTGGACATATAAAGGGCCCCATTACCTTCAGTAACTTAGGGCCTCATCAAACCTAAATCCAGCCCTGATTTTTATCTCATCATGTTTTCTATGGACTTTGTCTTACACTCTCACATTACTTACATCAACTGTGCATAGTTAAACTGTGGAATTTGGGGGGGGGGATTGTATTGAATTTGTCTTAATTTGTGGCTCATTTGATAAAATTTGGAAAATCAATAAAAATTATTTGTCCACTCTGAAGAAAAAGCAACTATGGAATTTGGACCCACATCATGCAATAATGGCCACCAATATGGATGACTTTAAAAGAGGACTAACTAGAGTAGTGGCGGACTTTGGGGTCTCAAATTTCAGTGGCACCTTATGCGGCTTCAAAATTTGCCACTTCCACAGACAGGAAAGAAGAAAAAGCTTTATGGAAATTCTGGCCAACAGATTTCAGCACAGAACTAGTTATATCTAGGAGTTTGATGTCCCTGGATGTACAGGAGCAGTCTACATGTATTTCCCACACATTTCTTGGAGGTCTTCTGCTACTTTACATTTAGAGAGAGAGAGAGAGAGAGAGAGAGAGAGAGAGTTAAAAACCCAAATGACAAATTTTGTTTTCTTGTGAGTGCTTTCAAAACCTAGTATCTTAAAATGTGTAACAGTTTTAATCTACATGTATAAACTTCCTTGTTGTTAATTTATCTGTATAGCAAATCTATAGCCAGCACACTGCAAAACCCCTCACTGTTATGCAGATGTTT
Organism: Podarcis pityusensis; assembly: GCF_964106645.2. Classification (NCBI taxonomy): domain Eukaryota; kingdom Metazoa; phylum Chordata; class Lepidosauria; order Squamata; family Lacertidae; genus Podarcis; species Podarcis pityusensis. Next base: position 29,216,704 of record NC_138038.1, read on the forward strand.
AATTTACACTTAGAAAATGTTACATCTGCTCTGCATTTCCGAACATAGTAACACTCTGGGGATTGAGTCCGAAGTGAGCACCATTTACTTAAAGAGAGAAAACTATTACAAGAAACAAGAACACAATCCAACTGAGGTAAGTTCTTCCCACTTTAAATACATTCATAGATACATTCATGTATTTCAGTGGGAGAAGGCAAAATCCCTGAAGATCTTGATTTAACTATAAATAGAAGGTGCACGGCTTTGGAGTAAAGAGGTTTCTGAGTCATGCAAATGTACAGTTTGTACACCTTCCTTGGATTAACGGAGGTGAGAGATTATTCTTGATTCTTGATCATAGTAATGTTGTAGCATGTATATGAATAGATTTTCTAAAATTATTACAGACAGTTGAAACTGATAATTATTGTGTGTTACACAAATTTCCTATTTTAAATTTCTGCTCCATAGCTAGGAGCTGCAATATTTTGAAACATCCACATTTTTTATTCTTTTTATTCTGAAGCTTTTGATGTTATTGGATGAGAGATGGTGAATCCTTTGAAGAAGGGTTTAGGTCATCTTTACATAAGTACTTTCTGACATATCTCCAGGTCTGCTAAAAGGAAAATAGGTAATGCAAGCTGGCTTTTTAAAAGCATGTAAAAGCATGTAACTGCATGTTTTTATATTTAAAAAGCATGTAACTGCATGTTTTTATATTTATTTTTTTCATTAGCTATTACGGAGGCTGTTGAAGAGAAAGAGTAGTAGCCATTATATTTTCTAGGGATGGAATGCACTTCTTAACCACATTCACAATCATGTTTTGGAACAATACATAGTGTAAGTTATTTATAAGATAAATGCAACAAATTGTGTACTTGGAACCTGCACTGTACATGAGGATCATTTGTCAGTCCTTCAAGCAGAGTGCCCACACTCTACATGGGCTAATAAAAATGATAGTTGCTGAAGGCCCTGCATGTGCATCAGAGCTGTAAAAGGAAATGATATGTGGACTTGGAGAGAACCCTCCTCTCCAGTTCAAAAGTACATGACATCTGGGAAGTAGACAAAAGTCTACTATACCATGCTTCTAGTAGTCACATTTGCTTGTTTCTCCAGATGGTGTGTCCCCCATCTCCAAGTCTGCCAACCCCCCCCCCCCCCGATCTTGGAAAACAGTCTGATATTAGCCTTGAGCAGAAACTGGAATTTTGATAAGGGAATTATTAGCAGGATGGAAAATTCTTTGTTCTTCTCCTGGTCAATGTATCTTATTTAAAACTGAGTAAGAACCACTGGGGATCACAGTGGGTAGGAAATACCAAAAACCAACTGACTACCATAAGAAACGTGTATATGCAGCTATGACTTGATATTAATCAAGTCATTGGTTTCATGTATGAAGTACAGTTAAACTTTGGAACTACTCTCTGGTAACTCAAACACAATATTTTTCCACATACACATCCCCAATGATGACTCACTAATCCACTGAGATACCACTTGAGCTGTTCTTTCTCTCCTTTTCATATTGTATGAATAAAAAGAAAGGAGCCCTATGGGGTGTATGGCTTTCATGAGTTTTGGGTTGTATGCACGTGCTGAACTCAGTGATTTATCTGCCACAGAGACACATCAACTTACACAATGACTCTATAATGAGCTCCTCTTTGGGGGAGAATAGGTCTCTTTTTTCATATTACAAAAAAAATAGTAAAAATGAAGCACATTGAAAAGATTTGCATATTGCGAGAATTGACAATACTGTCTGCATCTAGGGGTAGTCAATATTTTGTATGATGTTCTGTCTAGGAGCATAGAAAAATAAAGATCTTCCTTATGCTCACTCACACAACTGATCTATTTAGCTCAGTATTGTCTACCCACTGATCTTCAACTGGTCAGGACTTACCTTATCTCTCTCGCCCTGACCTAGCCACTGTGATCCATGCGACGGTCACCTCCAGACTGGATTATTGTAACTCGCTCTACGTGGGGCTGCCCTTGAGACTGACCCAGAAACTCCAGCGGGTGCAGAATGCCGCGGCGAGACTCCTTATGGGGTCTTCGCTGCGAGATCACATTCATCCGGTACTATACCAGCTGCACTGGCTCCCGGTGGAGTACAGGATCAGGTTTAAGGTGCTGGTTTTAACCTTTAAAGCCCTATACGGCCTAGGACCCTCGTACCTACGGGACCGCCTCTCCTGGTATGCCCCACAGAGAAACCTACGGTCTGCAAATAATAACATCCTCAAGGTCCCAGGCCTCAGAGAGGTTAGGCTGGCCTCAACTAGAGCCAGGGCCTTCTCGGCTGCGGCTCCAATCTGGTGGAATGCTCTGTCACAAGAGACTAGGGCCCTGCGGGACTTGACATCTTTCCGCAGGGCCTGCAAGACAGAGTTGTTCCGCCAGGCCTTTGATCAGGGCGCAGCCTGACTCCCTCCTCTGGCAACCTGCACAGAACTTTGCTTAATTGGTTGCCATCAATTTGATTTAATTAATTTTTATAATGAAATATTTTTAGATTGTGTGATTATTTGATTTTTTGATTATTTGATTGTTGTTAGCCGCCCTGAGCCCGGCTTCGGCTGCGGAAGGGCGGGATATAAATAAAATTTATTATTATTATTATTATTATTACTACTCATGACCTGATCCAGGAGCACTACCACCATGCAGTTGTAAGGTAGCATATTACGAGATGGGTACCCAAATGCATGTTTCAGTTAAAAGTGGGTCCTCAGTCTGAAAAGGCTGAAGATAACTGGCCTACACGTATTGGCAGCAGATGTCCAGGATCTCAGGCAGCTGTCATACTTAGCTCTTTCTGGAGAGTCTGGAGATTGCACCTGGGACCTGTTGTAGTCAAATCAGATGAACAAGAGCTATCAATCACAGGCAAGAGAGGACTCAATCATGTTATCCCTGGCTTGCAGTTGGAATAATACAGAACAGCAAGTGAAGCATCATACTATTCTACTAATACGGGGAGTTGGGGACCAATTTCCTAAACCAGTATAAATGCCCACCAATTCATTTTCACTGGGCAAGGCAAGGTAACAGCTCTGACAGTCTGATTTAGGAAAATATTATGAAGCCCATTTTAGAATGATGGTATCATACATTTGAAAAACCTCAGTTAAGTGCAAGATTAATGAGGTTGCAGCATGGCCATGTACAGCAGATGCATGTATCATACAAGAGCTTGACATTTTGTCAAGTGTACATTTTGTGGCAATCTTGGATCTGTTGCTTCTCAATGAAAGCAGCAGAGCATTCTCATTTCCATCTAGTGTAAAGGCCATATTTCACAAGGCAGTGTAGAAAAATTACACACATTGAAAACTTACTTGCAGAATAAATAACAGAGCAGTCAATATTAGGTGAAACCAGATATATTGTTATTATAGTTGTTGCTGTATTCTAGATGTTGTTTATTTGATATTTTAAAGAGTCCACAAAACCATCTCTTGCAAAAATCTGTTCACACTTGCATTTGTCTTCCAGAACTGAAATAATTTCAAGAAAGACAAACCTTGCACTGTATTCATCGGTTCTTATTTTAAAAAGAGAGAAATAAAATGTTGTGGGAAATGGATAATGTTGCTGTTAACTGTGGAAATCCCATAATATGTTATCATATGACATAGACAGCAATGGAGACAGAAGGCACGATTCTGCTTTAAAGCCCCCATCATAATTACAACCCATGTTCTTTATGGTCAAGAAAAGAAAATGGAAAACCACACAATGGTTACACAATTCATCTTAGCGGGTTTCCAAGGCAATCTAGAACTACAGCTGGCTCTCTCTATTCTCTTCCTGCTGTTATATGTCATTACCTTAATAGGAAATATTGGAATGATAACCATCATCACTACTGATGGCCAACTGCAAAGTCCTATGTATTTTTTCTTGAAAAACTTATCCTTTTTGGATGTCTGCTACTCTTCAGTCATCACTCCCAAAGCCATGCTGAGTTTTGCTACTGGAAACAAGGCCATTTCCTACAATGAGTGTGCCATTCAAATGTTTTTCTTCTCTCTCTTTGGGACCACCGAATGTTTCTTCCTTGCTGTGATGGCGTATGATCGGTTCACTGCCATCTGCAATCCGCTGCTTTACAATGTCACCATGTCCAAGAAGACCTGCACACTTCTGGTGGCCATTTCCTACTGTTTTGGCTTTATCAATTGTTGCACACAAACAAGCCTTTCATTCAGCTTGTCCTACTGTGAGCCAGGGGAGATCAACCAGTTCTTTTGTGATGTTCCAGCAGTCATGAAGGCCTCTTGCTCAGACACTTTTGTAAATGAAATGGTGCTTTTGGGGATGTGTGGATTTATCATTATTATCACCTCCACAACTGTCCTAATCTCGTATGGCTACATAGTAGCCACAATCCTGCGCATACCTTCGGTGGAGGGGAGACACAAGGCTTTCTCAACCTGTACTTCTCATATCATGGCTGTAGTCTTGTTCTTTGGGACAGCTTTCTTTATGTATGGCCAACCTGGAGCTCTCGCTTCTCCGAACCAAGGTAAAGTGGTATCTGTCTTCTACACTATTGTCATCCCAATGTTGAACCCATTAATCTACAGCTTGAGGAACAAGGAGGTCAAAGATGCCTTGGGAAGACTGTTTAAAAGGTTCGCTTTCATCCAGTAAACACACAGCTATATTATGGTTGGCAGTGCACAACGCTCAGTTTCTCCACTTGAGGCAAAATGGGAAGTGCTGCTTTGCCCTGTTGCTCTTGCCAACCCGACCGCCTGCTGCTGCTGCTGCTGCTGCTGTGAGCCCTGCTATATCCACTGCTGGCAGAGAAGCAGCACTGCTATCAGCACCAATTGGGGCAAGATCATGCCAATTTCAGATGAGATATTGCCACCAATGGACACACTCTTGCTCAAAATTGGTGCTGCGGGTGACTCCACCTGCTAGCCTCCTCCCTAAAACATCACTGGTTTGCTCATTTCTATATATAAGGTGCCTACATTCTGTATGGACTGGTTGCATGGCAACATGTGCAAATGACCTTAGATACCTATTAGGTCCATAAATTACGATATAGCATATATTCAACACAAAGAACAAAAACAATTTGTTGTTGACAAAGCACAGCTGGACATATAAAGGGCCTCATTACCTTCAGTAACTTAGGGCCTCATTAAACCTAAATCCAGCCCTGTTTTTATCTCAACATGTTTTCTATGGACTTTGTCTTACACTCTCACACATCAACTGTGCACAGTTAAACTGTGGAATTTGGGGGGAAATGGTATTGAATTTGTCTTAATTTGTGGCTCATTTGATAAAATTTGGAAAATCAATAAAAATGATTTGTCCACTCTGAAGAAAAACAACTATGGAATTTGGACCCACAACATGCAATAATGGCCAGCAATATGGATGACTTTAAAAGAGGACTAGAGTAGTGGCAGACCTTGGAGTCTCAAATTTCAGTGGCACCTTATGCGGCTTCAAAATTTGGCACTTTCACAGACAAGAAAGAAGAAAAAGTTTTATGGAAATTCTGGCCAACAGATTTCAGCACAGAACTAGTTATATCTAGGAGTTTGACCCAAATGACAAGTTTTGTTTTCTTGTGACTGCTTTCAAAAACCAGTATCTTAAAATGTGTAACAAATTTAATCTACATGTATAAACTTCCTTGTTGTTAATTTATCTGTATAGCAAATCTATAGCCAGCACACTGCAAAACCCCTCACTGTTATCCAGATGTTTAATTTACACTTAGAAAATGTTACATCTGCTCTGCATTTCAGAACATAGTAACACTCTGGGGACTGAGTCTGAAGTGAGCACCATTTACTTAAAGAGAGAAAACTATTACAAGAAACAAGAACACAATCCCACTGGGTTAAGTTCTTCCCACATTAAATACATTCATAGATACATTCATGTATTTCAGTGGAGGAAGGCAAAATCCCTGAAGATCTTGATTAAACTATAATAATAAGGTGCACGGCTTTGGAGTAAAGAGGTTTCTGAGTCATGCAAATGTATAGTTTGTACACCATCCTTGGAGTAACGGAGGTGATAGATGATTCATGATGATACAACCACCATAACTAACCATAGTAATGTTGTAGCATGCATATGAATAGATTTTCTAAAATTATTACAGACAGTTGAAACTGATAATTATTGTATGTTACACAAATTTAGCATTTCCTATTTTAAATTTCTGCTCCATAGCTAGGAGCTGCAATGTTTTGAAATAAGGTACATCCACATTTTTTATTCTTTTTATTCTGAAGCTTTTGATGTTATTGGATGAGAGATGGTGAACCCTTTGAAGAAGGGTTTGGATCATCTTTGCATAAGTACTTTCTGACATATCTCCACATCTGCTAAAAGGAAAATAGGTAATGCAAGCTGGCTTTTTAAAAGCATGTAACTGCATGTTTTCATATTTATTTTTTTCATTAGGCATTACAGAGGCTGTTGAAGAGAAAGAGTAGTAGCCATTATATTTTCTAGGGATGAAATGCACTTCTTAACCACATTCACAGTCATGTTTTGGAACAATACATAGTGTAAGTTATTTATAAGATAAATGCAACAAATTGTGTACTTGGAACCTGCACTGTACATGAGGATAATTTGTCAGTCCTTCAAGCAGAATGTGAGTGCCCACACTCTACATGGGGTAATAAAAATGATAGTTGCTGAAAGCCCTGCATGTACATCAGAGCTGTGAAAGGAAATGATATGTGGACTTGGAGAGAACCCTCAACTCCAGTTCAAAGGTACATGACATCTGGGAAGTAGACAAAGGTCTACCACACTATGTTTCTAGTAGTCACATTTGTTTGTTTCTCCAGATGGTGTCCCATCCCCCATCCCCCCCCCCCCAATCTTGGAAAACAGTCTGATATTAGCCTAGAGCAGAAACTAGATATTTGATAAGGGAATTATTAGCAGTATGGAAAATTCCTTGTTCTGCTCCTGGTTAACGTATCTTCTTTAAAACTGAATAAGAACCACTGGGGATCACAGTGGGTAGAAAATACCAAAAACCAACTGACTACCATAAGAAATGTGTATATGCAGCTATGACTTGATATTAATCAAGTCATTGGTTTCATGTATGAAATACAGTTAAACTTTGGAACTACTCTCTGGTAACTCAAACACAATATTTTTTCACAGACACATCCTCAATGATGACTCACTAATCCACTGAGATACCACTTGAGTTGTTCCTTCTCTCCTTTTCATATTGTATGAATAAGAAGAAAGGAGCGCTATGGGGTTTATGGCTTTCATGAGTTTTGGGTTGTATGCATGAGCTGAACTCAATGCTTTATCTGCCACATCAACTTACATGTTGTTGTTTAGTCATTTAGTCGTGTCTGACTCTTCGTGACCCCATGGACCAGAGCATGCCGGGCTCTTACATAATGACTCTATAATGACTCAACTTACATAATGACTCTATAATGAGCTCCTCTTTGGGGGAGAATAGGTCTCTTTTTTCATTTTACAAAAAAAAAATAGTAAAAATGAAGCACATTGAAAATATTTGCATATTGTGAGAATTGACAATACTGTCTGCATCTAGGGGTAGTCAATATTTTGTATGATATTCTGTCTAGGAACATAGAAAAATAAAGATCTTTCTTATGCTCACTCACACAACTGATCTATCTAGCTCAGTATTGTCTACCCACTGATCTTCAACTGGTCAGGACTTACTACTCAGTCATGGCCTGACCCAGGAGCACTACCACCATGCAGTTGTAAGGCAACATATGAAGAGATGGGTACCCAAATGCATGTTTCAGTTAAAAGTGGGTCCTCAGTTTGAAAAGGCTGAAGATAACTGGCCGCAGATGTCCAGGATCTCAGGCAGCTGTCATACTTAGCCCTTTCTGGAGATGCTGGAGATGCTGGGACCTATTGTAGTCAAATCAGATGAACAAGAGCTATCAATCACAGGCAAGAGAGGACTCAATCATGTTATCCCTGGCTTGCAGTTGGAATAATACAGAATAGCAACTAAAGCATCATACTATTCCACTAATATGGTGAGTTGGGGACCAATTTCCCAAACCAGTAAAAATGCCCACCAATTCATTTTCACTGATCAAGGCAAGGTAACAGCTCTGACAGTCTGATTTAGGAAAAATATTATGAAGCCCATTTTAGAATGATGGTATCATACATTTGAAAAACCTCAGTTAAGTGCAAGATTAATGAGGTTGCAGCATGGCCATGTACAGCAGATGCATGTATCATACAAGAGCTTGACATTTTGTCAAGTGTACATTTTGTGGCAAGCTTGGATCTGTTGCTTCACAATGAGTGCAGCAGAGCATTCTCATTTCCACCTAGTGTAGATGCCATATTTCACAAGGCAGTGTAGAAAAATTACACACATTGAAAACTTACTTGCAGAATAAATAACACTTCTGGTGGCCATTTCCTACTG